>NW_026896849.1:205000-261949 GCF_033153095.1 Gastrolobium bilobum | reverse complement strand
GGATAAAATTTCAGTTGAATTATAAAAATATATTAGCGGGCCGGCCCTCCGGGTCGAGCCCAGTTTTCCACCTCTAACTTTTAGCATTTTATATAAATAAATTTTTTTTGTAAGGATTAGTGTCGTTAGTCTTTGGAATTTCACAAATTTGTATTTATAAAAATTGAAATCAGATTTAGTAATTTAATTATAAAAGAAGAAGGATAAAATTTCAGTTGAATTATAAAAATATATTAGCCGGCCAGCCCTCCGGCCGAGCCCAGTTTTCCACCTCTAACTGTCAGCATTTTATATAAATAATTTTTTTTTTGCAAGGATTAGTGTCGTCAGTCTTTGGAATTTCACAAATTTGTATTTACAAAAATTGAAATCAGATTTAGTAATTTAATTATAAAAAAAGAAAGATAAAATTTCAATTGAATTACAAAAATATATTGGCGTGCCGGCCCTCCAGGCCAAGCCCAGTTTTCAACCTCTAACTGTTAGCATTTTACATAAATAATTATTTTTTGCAAGTATTTGTGTTAATTACACTTTTGCAATAAAAAAATGAAAGTTTAATTTCTTTCTTACGTACTAAATTAAAATTTTAATTTTTATAGTTCTTAAATTTTAATAATTTTTTTTTACAGAAGGACAGACGTCATTTTTTATCTAAATTTAAAATTTAAAACTTTTTATATTAATTATACATACATTTTATATAATATTTTGCTATTTTAATTTATGATTTCTATATATTTTTTAATTGGTTATGCATGTATATTTAAATTTTTTATGTTAAATAATTTTTTTAAAAAATACATGTATATTATTTTAAGGGTTCGCTTTTTCTGCAGTTACTGTAGATAAGTTATCTGCAATAAGCCAATACGACGTCGTTTTGGGACGGAAATCATGGTGTTTTTGTAATTTTAATTTATTTCAGGGTTACAACAGTCTTTATATTTATAATTTTTTAAGATTTCAATACCAAAACGACGTCGTTTTGGGAATTAATGCAGATAACTTATCTGCATTAACTGCAGAAACATTTTTCCTTATAAAAGAAGAAGGATAAAATTTCAGTTGAATTATAAAAGTATATTAGCGGGCCGGCCCTCCGGGTCGAGCCCAGTTTTCTACCTCTAACTTTCAGCATTTTATATAAATAATTTTTTTTTTTGCAAGTATTTGTGTTAATTACACTCTTGAAATAAAAAAAATAAAGTTTAATTTCTTTCTTATGTACTAAATTAAAATTTTAATTTATATAGTTCTTAAATTTTAATAATTTTTTTTTACAGAATGACAGACGTCATTTTTTATTTAAATTTAAAATTTAAAACTTTTTATATTAATTATACATACTTTTTATATAATTTTTTTCTATTTGAATTTATGATTTTTATATATTTTTTAATTGGTTATGAATGTATATTTAAAACTTTTATGTTAAATATTTTTTAAAAAAATACATGTATATTATTTTAATTGGTTATACATGTATATTTAAAAATTTTATGTTAAAAGTTTAATTTATTTTTCGTAAAGTATAAATTTTGCCATTTCTTATTTTTTCTTTTAAATTTGAATTTTTAAATAATTTTTATCTACTATAAATGTATTTTTATAATTTTAAATATTTTATTTTTTAATCTATAATTTTATATTAATTTCAAATTTATTATTTATATCTTTTTCCACTGCATAAATATTAAATGTTGAACTCTTTTCTCACATATCAAGTTCACATAATTTTTCATTTATTTTTATTTCCAAATATTTAATTTATTTTACAGTATAAATAATTTTGATATTTTACAATTTTTTTAATGTTTTTGTTTTTTTATGCAGCACTAATAGGGCTAACAATTATCCATGCAAAAAATAGTGAGATATACAACAAAAGAAAAGTAGAGATCTTTTTACTCATAATATACAACAAAAGAAAAATAGTGGGACATTAAATGAGTTGTCTGCCACAAAAAATTTTCTAAATTTCTTCCCATCATTACAAAGTTAAAAATTCAAATCCAAAATTCAAATTTAAACATAAATTAAAAATTTAGAATAGTTGAAATCCAAAATTTGAAATCAATTCAGAATTCGAATTTCAAAAGAGAGCAATTTCAATGCAGAAAGCATTTAAAAGAGCTAAGTAATTCCAATGTACAAATCAGTGGGACATTAAATGAGTTGCCTGTCAAGAAACAGAAATGAAGAAAGAAATCGTAGGCAAGCTAAGAAAAAATAAGAAACACAACTTCTCTATTTATACAAAAATTAATGCCACCCAAAACTCTCCAAATCTTTTCCCACCATCCATATTTCAAATTCAAAATTTGAAACCATTTCAAAATTTGAATTTTAAATCAGATGAGCAATTCCAATGTAAAAAGCAATTAAAACATGAGTCATTCCATTTCAAAATTCGAATTTTTATATCAATGAGCAATTAAAACAGCTGAGTCATTCCGTTTCAAAATTCGAATTTTAGATCAGATGAGTCATTCCAATTAAATGAGCAATCAAAATTCGAATTTCAAAATTCCAATGTAAAAAGCAATTAAATCAGCTGACCAATTCCAATGTGAACGGCAGTGGGACATTTAATGCCTTGTCTGCCACCGCAAATGGTCATTTATTTTTTTATTTAAAAAAATTCGATTTTTAAAATAAATTCTTTTTCTAATTTACCCAAAAAAGAAAGTTTGTATATGTCATGTAGTGTGAATATAATTTGTAGAATTAACCAGGGAGTGACATTTGGCAAAACTTCCGACATTGAACTCTCCTTTATATATATATATATATATATATATATATATATATATATAGATTTCAAAATTCGAATTTTAAATCAGATGAGCAAAAATCCAATGTAAAAAGCAATTAAAACATAGTCATTCCATTTCAAAATTCGAATATTTAGATCAGCGAGCAATTAAAACAGCTGAGTCATTCCATTTCAAAATTCAAATTTTAGATCAGACGAGTCATTCCAATTAAATGAGCAATCAAAATTCGAATTTCAAAATTCCAATGTAAAAAGCAATTAAATCAGTTGACCAATTCCAATGTGAACAACAATGAGACATTTAATGCTTTGTCTGTCACCACAAATGGTCATTTATTTTTTGATTTAAATTAAAAAATTGATTTTTAAAAGAATTTTTTTTTCCAATTTACCCAAAAAAGAAAGTTTGTATATGCCATGTAGTGTGAATACAATTTGTAGAATTAACCAGTGAGTGACACTTGGCAAAACTTTCCAACATTGAACTCTCCTTTATATATATATATATATATATATATATATATATATATATATATATATATATATATATATATATACATATATATAGATATAGATGTTAAAGGAATAAACAACATTGGAAACTTTGATGATGTATTAATCTCTCCTTCAATTTTACCATTATGTTCACACTTGAAAAAATTTGAAAAGTTTCTTCTTTTGGTAATTTTTTTAAAATCGAAAATTAAAAATTCATTGGTGGGAAAAAAAAAGAATCCTTATCTTTGTGGGTCAAGCTAAATTAAAGTTTCACTACTTTATACATGGGTGATTGTTATGTGCATTTATAATTAATATTTAAATGTAAATTTAATATGCTGCACTTAAAAATGAGTTCAAAGAATATGGTCTATTTTGGAAGGGGTGTATATATATCATATGTGTTGCTTGGTTCTTTCCTTTGGTCATCACCTTTAGTGCTTTTTCACCTCCTCATCCTGTTCTTATGCGTTATCTGTTGCATCTTCATCTTCTTAGCTTGTTTTGGTGTCTTATTCAATATACCAATTGTTATGTACTCCAGATATGATTTAATTAAGGGTCTTAATCCGTCAAAGGAGGAGTGGAGGATTAAGATGAGGGTTGTTAGGATTTGGAAGGTTCCTAATTTCCAGCGAAAAGATTTTGACGACAATCTGGACATGGTTCTATTAGATGAGAAGGTAATACTTTGCGTTCTATTATTTCCTTTTTCCTTTTTCCTTTTTTTCTTTTTGTTTTGTTTTCTTTCTTTTTTTACGGGCTCTATTGTGAAGGTATTTCACTAGGGATGGTTTCTAATGTATTCGTTTTGTAGGGTGGAAGGATACATGCTACTATCAAAGGATCTTTACATGTCCGTAAAACAAATTGTGAAGGGGATGTCTATTTTATAAAAAAAAAGTTGGAGTTGGGTTAAATAGTAATAATTTCAGGTCAACTAGACATAATTATCGTCTGTCTTTAAACTTGAGAACAGATGTTAAATCGACTGTTGATGCTACTATTCTTGTGAATGGATTTAGTTTTGTTGATTTTGACGTTATTGAGAGAGAATCAGCTGACTTTCCTTATTTAGTAGGTAATGTTTTTGTCTCCGAGTTTAGTGATATCTTTATTGTGTTGATGTCGTTGATAGATGTTTAACTTATTTGTTTTGTAGACGTCATCGGTTTGCTGTCAGGTATTGGGGAAGTTCATGAGCATGTTGTCTCTGGTAGAAAACGAAGATGGTTGTGTTAGAAGTTGACGACCTCAGATATTTTTGTAATATCCCAGAAAAATAATAGTAATTTATAATAATAAAATAATAATAAAAAATTATAAATTAGTAGTAATAATAATTTTATAATTTATAATTTTTTTATTATTATTAATTTATTATTATAAATTACTATTATTTTTCTGGAATATTACAAAAATATCTGAGGTCGTCAACTTCTAAAACAACCATCTTTGTTTTTCTACTAGAGACAACATGCTCATGAACTTCCCCAATACCTGACAGCAAATCGATGACGTCTACAAAACAAATAAAGATATCACTAAACTCAGAGACAAAAACATTACCTACTAAATAAGGAAAGTCAACTGATTCTCTCTCAATAACATCGAAATCAACAAAACTAAATCTATTCACAAGAATAGTAGCATCAACAGTCGATTTAACATCCGTTCTCAAGTTTAAAGACAGACGATAATTATGTCTAGTTGGCCTGAAATTATTACTATTTAACCCAACTCCAATTTTTTTTTTTATAAAATAGACATCCCCTTCACAACTTTTTTTACGGACATGTAAAGATCCTTTGATAGTAGCATGTATCCTTCCACTCTACAAAACGAATACATTAGAAACCATCCCTAACGAAATACCTTCACAATAGAGCCCGTAAAATAAGAAAGAAAAGAAAACAAAAAGAAAAAAAGGAAAAAGGAAATAATAGAACGCAAAGTATTACCTTCTCATCTAATAGAACCATGTCCAGATTGTTGTCAAAATCTTTTTGCTGGGAATTAGGAACCTTCCAAATCCTAACAACCCTCATCTTAATCCTCCACTCCTCCTTTGACGGATTAAGACCCTTAATTAAATCATATCTGGAGTACATAACAATTGGTATATTGAATAAGGCACCAAAACCGGCTGAGAAGATGAAGATGCAACAGATAACGCAGAAGAACAGGATGAGGAGGTGAAAAAGCACTAAAGGTGATGACCAAAGGAAAGAACCAAGCAACACATATGATATATATACACCCATTCCAAAATAGACCATATTCTTTGAACTCATTTTTAAGTGCAGCATATTAAATTTACATTTAAATATTAAATATTAATTATAAATGCACATAACAATCACCCATGTATAAAGTAGTGAAACTTTAATTTAGCTTGACCCACAAAGATAAGGATTCTTTTTTTTTTCCACCAAATAATTTTTAATTTTCGATTTTAAAAAAATTACCAAAAGAAGAAACTTTTCATATATATATATATATATATATTATTACTACTAATTTATAATTTTTTATCATTATTAATTTAGTATTATAAACTACTATTATTTTTCTTGGATATTACAATTTTTGTTTGATCGATGTGAAATATATTTTCATATGAAATATATTTTTATTTCTTACAATTGTTGTGTAAATAGGGGTTACAAGCTCAAGTGCACTTTGTGGGTGCAGCATGTGGATCAAGTGCAGTCTTTCTTGGCAAATAATCAGTCTCCTCAGAACGTTGTAATAGTCCAGCTTGCCAGGATAAAGGGTTTTAGGGGTATTTTGAATAATTTTTGCTTAATAATTTTCATGTTTATATTTAGTTTGTTTATTTTCCTAATTCTGTCAAACTCTGTTTGTTTTATGAATCTCTGTCACTTGCGTTTTCTTTGTTGTATAGGTAAAATAGGAATAACTAATACAAAATATACGACGAGGATTCTCTTCGATTCCAATCTTCCTGAAATTGTAGAATTCAAAAAAGTGAGCTTTTTCTTTACCCACTGTGTGTAAAAAAAAATGTACATGTGTCTTCAATGAATCGTTGTTTTGAGTATGTATAATGATTGTTTGCTATTGTATTGCGTTTTAGGCTTTCGTCTGATCCAATAGAGAGTGGTATGAGGTTGACTCAGTTGTCCAGCCAATCATCATATTCTTTTGAAAATGATTTTCTGAAAGACACAGAAAGAAAGTCTATTAGTGACATTAAAAATTGCAGTAAGATTACCACTTGCATTACTTATGGAATCATAAAATCAATTGAAAGCAAATACAACTAGTGGTACAAGTCCTGTAAGAAATGTCTATATTCTGTATGTGAAGATTTTAAAAAATGGTATTGTGAGAATTGTCAGAAACTTTGGGATGATTATTATCCAAAGTAAGTATTCTTTTCTCTGCTTTTTTGCTTTTGTTATAAAATCATTGCGTTGCGCTTTGTTTCGTAGACTGCTATTTTTTGTGCGTGTCACAGATTTAGTGTTCAAGTGAGAGTTGTGGATAACACGAATTCTGTGTCTTTCATACTGTTTGATGGAGATTGTGTTGCTTTATTGGGAATGGGTGTTGTTGAAATGTGCGAACAATATTTCAAGTGGGTTTGATACTCATTCCTCGCATTTTCTCATCTATTATCAATATTTCTAATTTGTAATTCCCTTTGAGGAGTTTTCCTTTTTTTAAATTCTTTTGTAGAGTGCTGATTTAGATCATTATCCCGAAGAACTTAGCGTTCTTAATGAGAAATCTATGTTATTTAAGGTCAATGTGAAAAAAAAAACATTTAGACTCATTGAACGAGCCAAAATATCAAGTTTCAAAAGTTTGCAGCAGCAAATCTATTATCACGTCATTTCTTAAGTCTGATGTTGTTTTAATTTAAATTCGTTTTTTCATTATGTTTATTCTTTTCATATGTTTTTTATTTTACTTGATTTTTTAAAATAAAATTTGTACGTTTCAAAAAAATGCAGGATGAGACTATATTCAATAATACTTACGACAATGATGTTGTATCACAAGAACCGGGACGAGTTGCGGTATCTAAAAATTATTATCAGATTCAATCAATTAATTATTGTGTCCTGTATATTTCATACTATTTTAATTTATTACCGGGATGTTGAAAGTCAAACCTGTGAGGTGATGCTGATGTTTCTCTGTCTTTGTTGTCACCCTCTCTGAATCTGAATTTAATAATGGCATAAATGTAATTCTTCGATTGTCTATCCTTTGAAAAAGATTAAACTGGAGAAAGAGTTAAGTGCTTGCCCATTAATTCTTAGTTTGTTATGTACTTTATTGTTTTAAATTAGGGTTTTATTAGTATCATGTTACATAACCTAAGAAAATTTTCCTACACACACAATTAAGAGGTGGGGTCCACATGTTTTTTTTTTCTCTTTCATCATTCCACTTTCTCTCTCTTCTTTATTGTGAGGGTAGGAAAATTTTCTTATATCATGTTACATGATTCTCATAAAACCCTTTAAATTATAAACGTTATTTGTTTGAACACTGCGTCTAATATATGCAATAGCGTATACTAACACACGAGGATTAATTTTTTTAAAATAGGTTTGATGCTGAAGTTGGAAACACAAAGCTGGAGGAAGAAAATCTGAAACTTGATATGTTGTTTAATTTAGGCTTTTTTTTATATTGGTAGTTGCAAGCACATAAAAAGTTGCTATATTTCTCGATATATTGTTATGTTATATACGTCCTATTTTGAATGAAGTATTATACATTTCCTGTGCAAGTAAGATGTCCTTCCCTGTTAAATACATGATGATGTTTTTTAAACAGATCTTATAAAAAAACATAATCTATGGCCATGTAAGTTCAAAGTAGAGTACGGTTTTCTAAATAGGGGTCTATACAGGGTGGTAAGTTGTAATTTAACCATCAAAGTATAAAACACATATTCCAATGAAGTTAATATAAAGTTATACCATCAAACTCATATTATTCTTATCAATTTAAAAGTCTTAGTTTGCATCATTTTTTATTGTCTTCTTGATATGAGAGTAAATACATCAGTGTAAGAGAAAACTTTTAAACCCTATTGCTCAGTAATACAATAATATCAGACATGCTTAGAGTAGAGAAACCAACCATGAAAAAGAGTGGATTAGTGAAGAGAAAGACTACCACAGTGGAGGAGAGGCTGCGGCGCGACGGAGAGGGAAAAACCGAAGAGGTGGAACCGTGGGAGGAGAGGAGAAGGAACCACCACGGCAGAGTGGAGGAGAGGAGGAGGAACATGAAGACGTCTGTGATTTAGGTTAACAACGATTTTTTATTTTATTTTATTTTATAAAATGACGTTATTTCGTGTGAATTTTTTTTTAGAAAAAAAGAAATTGCAGTGACCCCTTTTGACCCAGGAGTCAGCGAAACCTGACCATGTTTCAGGGAGTTTTCGGGAGTCAAATGGATCAATGTACATGCAAGGTCTAACTGCTAACCCCAATCCTGAGAGAGAGGGGACCTAGAGTTGACCCGGATCGACATGAGGTAGGGATGAAGTTTCAAAACACTGCTTTAGAGATAATATTTTTTAATTATTTTGATATCTGTTACAATTTAAGACATATCAAAGCTAAACTCTTCAATTCTAGATAAACATACATAAAAGTACATAACCATAAAAAATAGAAAAGAAACAAAAGGTGTTACTATCGAAAAAGAGAAGCGGACCCTCCATTAGATAAACACACGTTAGAAAGGGAAGCATAGCCACAAAATCTAGAAGAGGAGGAAGAAAAAGAGTGTTCATCAATAATAACATTCCATGGTAAGGTTAAATGAATTCAGAATTCACACGTGTGAATAAGAAATTTCTTATTAGTTAGAAATGAATTAAATTATAATTATATAAGTAAAATAATTTATAAAAAAAATATAATATTGAGTTCATTTATTACTATGGATTGATACTTTACTGATAAATAATAATAAAAATTTACAGAGTATAAAAAAAAAGTCATTCCAAAAATTGTAAAACAAAACTTAAACAAGTGAGAAATAAACACAAACCTGGAAACTTACTTCGAAAAAAGTACCATGAGGGCGTTTGAATGGGTTTTTTTCTTCTAAAAAAAGTAAAATCCTTTTGAGCCATTTCAAAAAAAGTTAAGATAGTACCTTTTTTAAAAATTAGGATTCGTAGGTTCTTAAAAAAAAAAAAAGTTAAAAGTAAAATAATTTTTTGAACATTCAATTTTATCTCAACATCAGTCAAACTACTCCACTCCACTATCTCCACCACCATCATATATCCTTCTTGATAATTTTATACGAGTAAGATTATATTTACAAACTAAATTATTTATAAACTCTTATAATTAAATTTTAACGGTTGATTTCCATTAATTTTAACTGTTATAATTTATTGAGTATCACTTATTAATTCTTAATAAATTATAATTGTTAGATTGAAGAAAATCAATGGTTAAGATTTAATTATAAGAGTTTGGAAATGATTTAATTTGTAAATATGATACTTCCCATTTTATATAAAAAAATATTTATTATTATTAACTCCAAAGAATTTTTTTATTTATAAATACTTTTTATATATTTTATCCAAACGTAAAAAAAAATTTAACTTTAAAAATGTTGGAAATCGACAATCACACAAAATCGAGAAAACAGAAAAAGAGATAGGAGTAGAGAGATAGACACGATGATTTACCCTGGTTCACCCAATTAAGGCTACGTCCAACTTGTCTGTACTATATTCTCCTTACCGCCACTTGTTACAAGTCACTCGGTTTACAAGGAAAATATAAATAGAATTAGAAAACCCTAACAACAGCTATTCATGGGCCTAAGCCAAAACTGCTAAAAAAATTACAATAAAACAAAGGCCCACAAACCACAATAGTACCTAGCCTCTACGGGCCTGGGGACGCTGCCCCCCCGGACCCCGCCCGCTCACATGGGAGCGGGACCCCAATTGCCTTTCTGCTGACCCCGATAATTAGGGTCCTCATTAGTATGCGAAGTATGAGTCATACCCAACAAAAAAAACTAGGGAAGGGTATTGTAACAACTCATTAGTGTTATTACTAATTAATTTCACCGTTAGATCGATTATGTTGATCCAACGGTTATATTTATTTTTATCTTTGTATGGTTATGATTTCTCATATTTAATGTTTTGGGATATCATAATCATACAAAGACAGAAATAAATGTAAAGTATTAAATATGAAGAATCATAACCATACAAAGATGAAAATAAATATAACTGCTTGTACATAATGAGTCTAATGGTGAAATTGATTGGTAGTAATATTAGTAGTAACACTAGTTGATTATTAAAGTATCCTTCTCCAAAAAAGTATTCTAAGAAAAATAAGTTATAATTTTTTTTTTTTTTTTGAAAACCATCCAAAAACAGAAATGAGAAATGGATTGATTTACACTGTATCATAGAACGAAGTGAAGGGATGAGTTATTTTCTACGTTTTAGATTCACCTTTCCATTCCCCCCGGCCCCCGGGTAAATATAAAGATTTCTTAACATGCAAGCTTTAATTTCTCTCTTGGACCAAACGCAATAAAACTTAAAAAAAAAAGAATAAAAAACTCCAATAGAAGTACACTGAGAAAGAACTCAGCAGTACCACGTGGAACACGAAGACACGAGCTCGTTTAAGAATAGAAAAACTTTAATGGGACCACCGAATTTCTTGCTCTCTTTTATTGAATAGAAATTAGAATAAATATTTTTTTATCCTCACTAAATTTCACACTACCTGTTTTAATTCCTAATGAATTAAAAGGTTATTTGTGATCTCTAACAAATTTAAAATGAACTTATTTAATTTATAAATTCAAAAAAAAATCACATTAGTCCTTCAGAAGTATTAAAATGAGTCCACTTTAAATTTCTTAAAGACCACAAATTGTCTTTTTATTTACTAGTGACTACATCGTGAAATTTGATAACCACGAAAAGTATATTTACTTAAATTAGAATAAATTTTATCCTTCTGGTGTTTTTTTTTATTTCTCTGAGTTTTAAATTTTTTTCTACTTAGTAAAAGGGAACAACGAGGTGCTATTTAGTAAACTGTAAAAGTAAAAACCGAATTCGGTTGAATTGAAGTTTTTCTCGTTGAGTGAGACAGTGTTCCTGAATTATCGTCCTTTGTTTGGTTACATCTGTCTTTAGACTCTTTACCACCGCTCCTCAGTTCTCACTTGCTTCTCCTTTCTGCTTCATAACTAGGTTCTCTCTCTCTCTCTAACTCTTCATTTTCTATTTTTTGTTTACTTAGGTGTATATATAATCTTTGTTTGATTATTATGAACATTAATTTGGCAAATTGGGATGCTCCTCTATGAATTCTTAAACAATATGTTTCTGGGTTATTCTTAATTTCTCATTTGTGTAAGTTCGTATATTGGAATATAGTAGCATTAGAACTGATGTAGTGGATGATATTCTAACTTTCGAAACTACGAAACTTCATCTATCTTGGAATATCATTCACTGGAATCTAAAATATCTGCTGGATGGAGTTAGGGGTAGTTGCCCATACATTATTCATGTGATATACTTGGTTTATACTCTTGTCTCATGCAGAATAGGATGGACATCAGGGTTTTCAACATTGATCATCCTAGATTTTCTCTTAGTAGCAACTAGCAAGGTAATTTTTAGTGGGCCCAAAAGGAAATTTCACGTAGTAAAGAACCATTTCAACCTAAAAGCTTAAATCGTTAGGTTAAGGCCTTTTTAATGGGTTTCTATATGTTTCTAACATTCTAACATGTCCTCTCGCACAAGAGTCCATTGGGCTTGAAGGGTGGACAATACATTAGGTCTGTAATAAAATGAGGACGGTGAGGATCGAACTCATGATCCCAACCTAAAAGTTTAAACTGTTAAGCGAAGGCCTTTTTAATGGTTTTTATTATAGGAGTGTAAATAAGTTGGGTTGGGCTAGACTTTAGCTTAAATAGGTCAGACCTGTGTAAAATACTTCAGGTCTGGCCTGATTTGGTAGCCTGTGTAGGCCCAAATTATAATTCTGGTCTGACCTATATTTAAAAAACAAAAGTCTTGGCCTAGACCTATTAGCCTGTTTAAGCTTATTAGGCATTCAATAATTAAAAAAATAATTAAAATAATATTACTTTACTATTCAAAATCATTAAAATAATAATTTATTTTATTTAAAATAAAGGAGATGATATAAGCTGGTGTATAGGCTTATAGGCCGACATGTAAAAGAAAGCCTATGACCTGCTTTCTAAATAGACTTTTTTTGAGGCTTGAGCCTGTTCTATTTGACTATATGTAGTAGGTCGAGCATGACCTAATGTAGGCCGAGCCGTAGGCCCTGACCCATTTACACCCTTAGTTTTTATATTTCTCTAACCTACCCAATCAAAAAGAGAGTCTTGAAAAGAAATTTTCAAACAGTATGTTGCTAACATTCCTTTTTGGTAGAATTAATTCACCTAGGTACTGGCACAAGGTCTGAACCCAAGTAATCAAGGCTGAGCACACTTCCTGAACTGCTAGGCCATTTCCTGTAGATAATTATTGGCTGAGAATCGTTGGAAAGTGAATGACTACCCTATCCTGTCCTTGAAAGTGTTTTAAGTTTACTAAAAACACATAGTGTAGACATCAGGGGAAGCTCTTTTGAATGTTCTGAAGACCTGCAATAGGTCAGTAGCATTAATCCAGTCAGAGGAACAGTTTGAATGAAGGATTTGATCTTAGAGAGTGTCTTGCTTTCTGTTGAGATATATAAAACCATTAATGTAGCCTTAACCCAAAATCTTAAGCTGTTGGGTGAGGCTACATTAATGGTTTTATATATCTCAACACGCCCCCTCATACGAGAGCTCACTGGGCTTGAAGGGTGGACAATGCACAGGGCCCATCTACCTGTGCGAATAACGAAATTCCACTAGAAGGAAAGTGGGGGGCGGTGAGGATCGAACCCGGTATACCGAGGCTCTGATACCATGTAAAGAACCAATTCAACCCAAAAGCTTAAGCTGTTGGGTGAGGCTATATTAATGGTTTTATATATCTCAACACTTTCCAAGGATGAGTGACAAGAAGAGAAATTTGCAACTATATAGACAAAAAGAGTGCTAGGACAAGACCGTTCTACCCATTGCAGAAGAAAATTGAACAGATAAATGAAGCAAGAAAACACCAAAGATTAAAACTTATCCATCATCAAGATTCGAGGAGCATTGGAACCTCTGAATAGTAAAATATACCATTGAAGTTTGCTGCTTAGAAAAAAGACAATATAGACACCAAAAATCCGAGGAAGAAATATACTCAACCAATAGTTCTCCCCAAACTTTATGCAAGAATCATCACCTATCTTTAATTCAACCAAGTAATATAAAGAGTACACCCAAGGGTTGAATTTTAATAAGGTTTGAGCAATTTGCATCACTTCATGCTTATAACTCACCTATTTTGCTGGAGATTATACTTATTCTTTATTACCATATGTTAAAGTAAAGGCCTTGCTCTGTAATTGTTGGTTGGTGGCTATCTTGGATAATTAAATTGCCAATAGTGCATACCATGTATGTTAATTACAAAGGATCTTTATATTAATTCTGTTTGAGATCACGTATTAATGGCATATTATTTATGCAGGTTCAAACTATTAAGGGATTCATTTTATTCGATTTCAGGCCTACAGTTGTGTTATCGGGTGCAAAAAGCAAATCTGCAGACAGATTTCAATAATGATTCTTTCTGCTCTTTTAACTTCTGTTGCAATTAATCTTGGCCTCTGTCTTTTATTTTTCACCCTATACTCCATATTGAGAAAGCAGCCCAGTAATATCACTGTCTATGTACCACGCTTAGTTGCTGAAGGAAAAGTTAAAGAGGGTGGCCAATTTAACTTGGAACGGTTGTTACCTACTACTGGTTGGGTGAGAAAGGCATGGGCGCCTTCTGAGGAAGAACTTTTGTCAAATTCAGGCTTAGATGCTTTTGTCTTCATGCGCATATTTATCTTTAGGTGATCTAACATGCTTGATTGATTCAAAGTTGGAAGATGTATCATGTCATTTCTTATTAAACCCAAATCTGTTTTACCTAATTGAGATTCTTGGCGGTTTTGCTCAATTTGATAGATTTTCCTGCATTATGTGTATCCAGGATCAATATTAGACTGAAGTTTATATACTTTTACATATATGTAAATGTGCATATGTAGTTTCTGCATCAGAAGGGGACTTTTTATATTATATTATTATTGGTTTTACACTGTAATATAATCAATTCAATTATATTTATTCATTTTCTAAACTTGATTGACATCAAGTTTTTGCTTCTTGTATAATTGACTATCTAGCTTTGAGTGGATTTTAGTGTTTTCAATATGATATAACATATTTATAAGTAGCCACCAAATACTTAAAGTGACACTTAACCTTTAGCTTATTGCTGAGGCAATCATTTATCCATTAGAATTTCTATCTGTATTGCTGTAAAATATGTATCAATCTTTCTATTTTCTGTGACCTTGCTGTATTTTGTTGAAGGGCTCTTTTATTTGGCTCAACTGATCCTTTTCTCTCCTTTTATGGTGTTGTGCAGTTTAAAAGTATTTACTTTCGGTGGAATCATTGGTATGTTCGTTCTTCTTCCAATTAATTATACAGGGAGTCAGCTTAGTGATGATACGGATTTTCAAAACAAATCTTTGGACGTATTCAGTATTTCTAATGTTAACGATGGCTCAAACAGGTGAATATTATGGATCAAGATGCTCTTAACTATTAGGTGTTATTTATTCATGGTAAAGAACAATGCATATATGAAATAATTATATGTTTGTACTATTTTGACATCAGATTTGGAAAGTTTCCTTTTCTTTAATTAATGACCTGGTTTCAGATGTGAAGTGTTATATTCAATAAATGGGATTTGCTTTATGATGAGTGAAACTGAAGAAACCTAGACCTGACAACATTTTTACTATCTTTAAGTAAATTAAATCAAAGTATGCTCTCACGTCCTTTGCTTCTAACTTGCATGGCAGGGTCTGGTGCTTACAAAGTGAGAAATAGGTTTTGGATTGTTTTCCTTTAAAATGACCATCAACATTGTAATTAATGTATAGACTCATCCCAGTCATTGTGTATTGTCTGCAAACTTTATGGGGGAGATTGTTCATTATGTATAACTCCATCTTTAAAGTTTGTACAGTTTGAATTTTTTGCAAGAAATCTTATTGATCTTTGGAGTTTCAGTGCCTTGTCTATGGACAACAAAACATTTTAAACAAACTTCAATTTACTTCACATCTCTGTACCTATGTTTCCAATTTGTTTCTTTCACCACTTTGTTTTTTTACTTTATTTTTCCTCAGTCAGAGAAGAAAAAATTGAAAGAAAGTAGGAATGATCTGTCGTGGACTTACATTGTAAAGTCCTAGTTCTAAAATAAAAATACTCGTTTCTTCGCCAAAATATGCAAGTTTATCGAGAAAAAAAAAGAATTTTTTTATTTTTTTTTTGTGTTTATTCACTGTTGTGATTACACGTTTAAATGAAAGATGCATTTCATGAGTGTTCTTGAAATTTGTTGATTTCTACTTAGTTTTCATCTAAGTTATGACATGGAAATTCTGATATCGAAATTTGGCCTTTATCTAGGTTATGGGTCCATTTTTCTGCAGCATATGTTTTCACTGGAGTTGTTTGCTATCTTCTTTATTATGTAAGTTTTATTGTACAAGTTAGCTTTGTAAATGCTGTAAGATTTTTGCTCTTCTTTTATAAAAATAGTGATTCAATTTCATGTTTAAAGTTAATGCCATATGCAGGAGTATGGATACATTTCATCAAAAAGAATCGCTTGCTTCTATTCATCCAAGCCTCAGCCTCATCACTTTACCGTATTAGTCCGTGGGATTCCTGTTCCACCTGGAAGGACATGCAATGATACTGTTGAGCGTTTTTTCTTGGAGTATCACCCTTCTACCTATCTTTCACATTCGGTGGTCCGTCGAAGCAGCAAACTTCAAAGTCTTATTGTAAGTGTTTTTCCGGAGCTCCAATTGATTCAGTATTTTACCTTGATAGTTGCTTAGTTTAAGCCTCACTTTGTTTGGGCAGAGTAAGTTGAATGGAAAAATACTGAATAATATTTCTTCTAATATTGTTGTAACTATACATTGGTTCAGTCTATTATATACTTATGTTGCGCTCACGACAAGTATACCGGTTAAACAAGTAATAGAGTGATGAGAAAAGTTATCGTTCCCACGAGGATTAGGGACACCAAACACTATTCTTACTATTCCCCTTAATTTGAACAAATCGAAAGTCATTTGGAAAAGGTAATGATTAAACTGACGGAAAACAATTATCAAAGAAACAATTAATAACCACTCAGTAATAACGAATGCAAGAACAGAATGCAACGAATTAAAGGATGGATAGGGTCAACTTCACCTTTGATTCATCTTGATAATCAAATTCAATTCAATAATATTTTATCCCAATTGATTCGAATAATTCATCATCTAATAATTAATTAGTTAAATCATAATGTCTTAGTTCTTTGACCCTTTAAGCCAATTGGAACGCTAATAATGTCTTAGTAATTCCTTTTGGATTAAGCCTTAAGCGCAATGAATTATAAAAGTTCGCAAATCTTACAAGCCCATGTCTAGATCATGCAAGAATTGGTGTTCTCTCCTGTCAAGGTTAAGAGCCCAATATGTCTGTTGTGAACCCAAACCCTCTTTATTCCTATACGATTGATTAACTCATACAAGAATTTAAACATGCAATTCGAGGTAAACACAAATAATTAGAGACGATTTAATAATGAAAAGAATTAAATCAAACAAGAATTCACGTCCAATTCCACGGCACAACTTCAATCTTCCTTTGTCTTCATCTCTCTCAATTCTCCGGTCTTACCATTCTTCAATTCTGCCTCCTCCCTAATTTCTTCATAAAGCTTGCTTTTATAATTGAAGAGCCAATATCTTTTTAAATCCCGCAAGATCTTAAATCAAATAATCAACCAAATCTTCATTAAAATCATGTTCCTTGATCTGATATCACAGCACTTGAATTGTTGGCGCTAGAAGCATCACCGCCACGCTACTAGCGTGGAGAAACATTACATGCTGATCATTTGGCGCTAACAGCTTGGACTTAGCGCTAGAATCTTGGAATTCCACGCTAATGGCTTGACATCCACACTAGTATCTTGAACTCTACGCTTGCATCTTGGACTTAGCGCTAATAGCTTGAAATCTTCGCCGAAATTGTGGTTTTCACGCACTTTCTCTTGGGGGGTGTTTGGTAGAGGAGAAATTTTTTTTATCGAGAAATTTTAATTACTGGGAATATGGTACGAAAATAAGTTAGATAGAAAAGTTTAAAAAAAGTTATTTGGTTGACCGAAATATTACCAGGAAAATTTATTTAAATTTTCAGAGTCTATTTGGTTGAATGTAAAATATTGATGGAAAAAAGAGTTGAAATGAAGAAAATAACCCTTTATTATAATTTTCGAAAAGAACCATTGCGTATTAAGTGAGTCTGTCAGAACACGTTTTCTACCAACGTCAATATTTTCGAAATCTCTGTCTTTGTCTCTCCTTTCTCCCATCGGCAACCATGAATCTGCACGGTGAGGCTGTGGTGTGAACCATGTTTACAGATTCATGGTTGGACTTTATTTGCAGTTGCAGGGCACCTTTCGTCCAAGTCTTGAATCTTCACGGTGATATGCACATCTTATACCAAGTCCTTTCTCTTGCTCTTGCTCTTGCCCTTTCCTTTGACTCCTTTGTTGTCTGAACACAAGCTTCTTCCCTATGTGACAGTTTCAACTTCCTCCCTTTATTTGAAGCATCAACACCCACCAATGATTTGTCCTATGAATCCACCCCATGCTGCTCAGAAGGTTTAAAGGAGCATTTCATTTGCTGCCAAATGTTCACATGTTCATATCAATACACTCCAAACAAGATTAAAAATAATCCATTCACAATGATTTACCAAAAGAAAGCACATACAAGCAGTAGAGTAGCTAACATAGAAAAACAATACACTCCATAAGACCAATAAAGACAATCTACCAAAAGACCCACAACTGCCATAAGTTTCAAAGTTGCACAGACCGAAGTGGGTATTATGGTCAGATTTTTCGTACTCTTTCATCCATTTAGCTGGTTAACTCACAATACCACATCCGAAGTGGTTTTATTGAACAGTGATTTTAGTCCCTTTTTACACACAAATGTCAAAGTCTGGGGAAATATGTTTCCTGCCAAAATTTTGTGATATCTTCAATCAAATGTGGACAACAAAGAATACTACTTATCTCTGATGTCTGGGTATCTTAAAAGAAAACCCCTACCAAACACCACCTTAAACTCACACAATTGGTTGTATTGTGGGTCAAAATTCCTGAATAAACACAAGAAATTTATGCAAGTAGCACTGAGAATAACTTATCACTGAAATCACAATTTCTGCTGTCTTTTAATTAATTTTAGATTAATTAAACACTTAATTTGACCCTTAATACATAGTATATTATAAGCACATCAACTTAACTAAATAATTAATTGATTAAAATAATGACTAATCTATGGAAATATTATATTCACAATAATTGCAATGATAAGGTTGAAAGATTCCTTGAAAAGGTAAAATAACCTTTTTGCCAGTATTTTGGAGATCAAATTATCTGTGCCTATTCTTATAATATTTCTGTTCCTGTTGAGCTCAGCGTGGTTGTATGTGAGAGGTTTTATTAGAGATTAAACCCTGTTACCTCAGATAAAAATATGAAGCTCTTAGTTTTATTGATGTTTTGACAGCCTTTCCCTAAGCAGTTTTCTTTTTTATGTGTTTTTTCACTCCTATTGTTTGTTTTTTCCCTGTAAAAAGCTTCTCTTTTTGGAGGGAGGGGAATCATGGTGCATTTGGGTTTGACTCAGACATTATCTATCTTCATGAGTGTTGAACTTCTTAGAAATATATACTTGCTTCTAAATTCAATTCTTTCTTCTAATGTCACCTATGTTATACTTTTGACTATTGAAGTTTATTCTTTGAAGACTGATGCAGATACACTGTACAAAAGGCTTACCCATCTGAAACATAAAAATGATGCTCCTAAAAGGTATAGGCGTGATGGGTTTTTGGGACTTTTTGGGCAGAAAGTTGATATTTTGGATCACTATGAAAGGAGATTGGGACATATAGAAGATAATGTGAGAATGGAACAGTCCTCAGTGGCAGCGAAGGTAACTATCATGCCTGGGCATTAATAACCTACAATAGTCGAGTGATAAATTTTTTTGTTTCCTCTAAGACTATTTTGTATCTGGTCTGGTGTACATGCTGTCTAATAACAAACCAAAGTAATTGTATTATCATTTTCATTAAACCATCAATTTAAACCAAATTGTTTGTGCACTGCAGATTTAGCCTAAATTGTGCTGTTAAGATTTGGTTTAGCCATAATGTGGTGGCAGGGAGCACAATATTTATAGAACTGCATCTTTGTATACCAGCTCTATTTCAAATGACATTGGAGAAAGAAAATATGAGAAATAAACTTAATCAATCATTTTGGTTTGCGTATGGAGGAAATTTTTTCCAGAATTGTCAACCATATGCTGTACCGAAAAACATTTTGATATGTTAGATGAAAGAACATAATATGGCCATTTATAAATATTACTTAAAAGCAGACATGAACAACAAATTTTTTCCTCAGAATAGCTAGTGTAATCATGATTGATTTTGTTTAGAATAGCTCTAGTTTTCTCCTTTAATTTATATGTTGACTACTAGATTTGGCTTTCGAAAAGTTGTTTCACGGATATTCTTTCCTACAATAGGTACATATTTTATAGTGAGGTTGTTATGGCGATGATACTAATACATCCACTTGTTCTGTAATCACTTCCAACATAAAGGAAGTTCCAGCTGCTTTTGTCTCATTTAAGACACGATTTGGTGCTGCAATAGCTTTACACATTCAAGAAGGTGTCAATCCCACAGAATGGATTACTGAGCAAGCTCCAGAGCCTGATGATGTTTATTGGCCTATCTTTACTGTTTCATTCATTAGAAGATGGATCAGCAAGCTGGTGGTTTTTGTAGCATTTACTTCTCTCACGGTTCTATTTTTAATCCCAGTTGCAATAGTACAAGGTCTTACCAATCTTGAACAGTTGGAAAACTTTTTCCCATTTTTGAGAAGCATACTAAAACTGTAAGTGGGAAATCTTACCCGAGTCTTATCTTTCTCTATGAAATCATGCATCAGAGTCATATCATAATATAAATACAAGTACGTTTACATGCAGACTTCCCTTCTTTACTTCATTCATTAAGAGGATAGTTCATCCTCCTTCCTTTCCCTCGTGATTTTCCTCTTTTTCTTCTTTCTTACACAAACAGAAATGGGGAAGGAGGGGGTGTCAAAGGATACCTGCTGTTTTCAATTTTTTATGGTTCTCATATGGGAGATTGAAATCTATGCTTAAAATCTCACAAAATTGATTAATTGTATGATTATCGATGATGTTATGTCGACCTTTTTCTTTTATTTTTGAACTGAATGAATTCATCATCAAATGTATCTGCTGCCTAATATTTTCACCAAATTATTCATATTACCATGCATAGCTGCTTACCCTGAGAATTGACTTGTTTATCTTTTCTCCAGTATTAAATCCTACATAGTACTCGGGAATAAAATAGTTAATATATTCATCAGAATATGTGTACTCATATCTACGTCATATGGTTTTATGGAAATACATGATTTTCTTTCCTTTTCTTAAACAGTTGACTTGTTGAGTTTGGGACTGCAGGATGAGAGTGTAGTTTATTGTTTTATCATGGGCATTGATTCTTTCCTTATCATGGATTTCCAACTGAAATAGAGACTCCCAATATTTGTTTGCAGGTCAGTTGTGAGCCAAGTTATTACAGGCTACCTTCCCAGTTTGATTCTTCAGTTGTTTCTATTTTTGGTTCCACCTACAATGCTTATGCTTTCATCCCTGCAAGGATACATGTCATGGAGTCAGATACAAAGAAGTGCATGTACTAAAGTATTATGGTTTACCATATGGAACATTTTCTTTGCAAATGTGCTATCAGGGTCAGTTCTGTATCGAGTGAACGTCTTTCTTGAGCCCAAAGAGATTCCCAGAATACTAGGTGAAGCTGTACCATCACAGGTGAGAATAATTACTAATTGTCATCCCCATGAAACAATTGTATGAAGTTTCACAAAGTTCTCCAATATCTTGTAAAGGGTGATCGAGTTATCAGTGGTTTTGTAATGTGAGCTTCCTAGTCCTTTTGCATAAAAATAAAATAAAAGTTAAAAAAATCGTTAGCTAGAATCCAAAAAGAAGCGAAGATTTTTATTTTTTTTGTCTTAATAAGAGAAGAAATTTATTGAGATTTGAGATTAAGAAAATAAATTACAAAGGGAAAGGAGGATAAGGATTCCTCCGAAACTAAAGAACAATACAGAAAACAACCTAGGAAAAAGAGAATCAATTTAACAAAGCTTCCCAAATCGCTAAACATATCTGTTAGTGAGATCCCATTAAAAAGACCATGTACTTTACACCTAATACGTGCCAAATGCCTAATCTTATCCCAAATGAAGTGATGTGCCAAAGAAACCTTAAAAATATGAGAGCTCTGCTCCAACCAAATCCACGCAAAATTGTAGCATAGATAGCACAGGGCTGAGAGGTGGATGGGTGAGGATCTATAACTATGAGAATATATTTCACTGTGAAAAGTTTTTTTTGTTAAGTTTTATAAAGGTTTTGGTAAAAATAAGGAACCAAAATGTCGTGGCAAAGCACTTTTTGGTGTATTTTGCTAGAGTGGAATGCCTGCATATCCAAGGCCGTCACTTTTTCCCTTCTTATGTATGAGATATGAATGTTCTTATGTCTTCTCTGTGCTGTTCTATTTGCAATTTTGAGCCTCTTTAGCTATCTCTTTTCTTTCAGAATGTTTGTTTTAGATGATGTCTTTCCTCCTCCTAGTATAACGTTTTCTTTTTTCTTTCTAATATCATTCATTTTAATTCTTAAGAACATTGTTCATTTACAGTTCTTTCACTTGCTACTAACCACATCTTTAATGATGCATATAAGATATTATTACACGAATTCGAGGACATGAAGTTCATTTTTTTTATATTTTATATATTTGGTGCAGGCATCATTCTTCATATCATTAGTTGTGACATCCGGATGGACCACTGTAGCATCAGAACTCTTTCAATTGACTAAACTTATTTCCAATTTTATGAAGAGAATTTTTACTAAAAACAGTGGTGATGATTTTGAGCCCCCATCAATGCCTTATCACAGTGAAATTCCCAGGATTTGTCTCTTTGGTCTTCTTGGTGTAACATACTTCATCCTTTCTCCATTAATAGTGCCATTTCTCTTGATCTACTTTTGTTTGGGATACATCATTTTCCGCAACCAGGTTTGCAAATTGCTTTTGTGTTTCTTTTTCAGTACATGTTTTTTTATTCCCTTCTTTGTTGTATAATTTGCATTGATATAATGTATTTCTAAGACAAGTGGCAGGCGGATTACCTGTTTAGGAAATGTGTAAGCTGTGAATACCCACTTAAAGATGAAAAAAGAAGGATATAATGATCTTTAATATACTTGTCATAAATTTTCTTTTGCTGTAGTAACTTACTAACAGATGTTGCTTTTTCAACTATAGGGAGGAGGAGAATGGGAAAAGTTTTATTACATTCAATATTTGTTTTAAAAATTTATCTTATTCATTCATTATTGATTTATGGATTCTATTAAATACTACTCTGCTGGGGGAAAATCATTGTATGTATAGTGCTATGTGTGTATGTGTCTCAACCAGCCAGCCATTTCATCTTCTATTTTCCCTGCCCTTAGCCTCCTCACTCCTGCATAAAAGGAGGAAAAAAAATTCTTAGTTCAAATTAATTTTGATTTTTAGTTCTTTCTGATTTGATATTAGAGGTATAAAAGGGTCAGTTAATGGCCATATAGAGATGAAACTTGGAAGCAGGACTTCATGGTGTCTTGAGTAAATGGTTGATATTATTCATTTCTAATTTTATACCTTAAATTATAATGATAACTTAAATCTCTTTCGGTGACAGCTTTTGAATGTTTATGTGCCAAAGTATGACACTGGAGGACAGTATTGGTCTACAGTGCACAACTCCACTATTTTTTCATTGGTACTGATGCATATAATAGCCATTGGGATTTTTGGTTTGAAGAAGCTTCCTTTAGCATCTGGATTGACTCTACCTCTTCCAATTCTCACAATTTTATTCAATGAGTATTGCGGAAAGCGGTTCCTCTCTATATTCAAGGATTATCCTGCAGAGGTAAGTTCGCGGTTAATAATTGTAAAGAATCATTTTGACTCAAAGTTTAAGCTATTAGGTGAAGGTCACATTTTTGGTTTTATATTTCTCTAATAATAATTAATACTGAGGTACATTCTAATAATACTTTTTGGCATTTCCTTCTGCTTCATTGTGTCATCTATTGCTGCTTATTCTTTTTTTTTTTAATCGAATTATTGCCCTTTTGTTCTATTTTCCCTTTTTGTTTTCTTATGAATAACTTTGTTTACAGTGTTTGATTAAGAAGGACAGAGCAGACCAAAACGAGCATAATATGTCTGAATTTTATGATAAGTTGGCCAATGCATATAAAGATCCAGCTTTAATGCCAATCAAATATTCCGAAAGGTCAGAGAGTCACAGCTCTCCACTTCTTCATAGTTCTCAAGTTTAATTCACATATATAACGTTGGTTGCAAGTTGCAACTGTACAGCAGCATGAAGGACTAACAGCTTAGAGAGTTTGACAGATGAATAAGGGAATGTACCTTCAATTTGACTTCTTTTCAGGTTTATTTGGTTGACCTTGGTGTAGAGTGTATGTTGTTTTCTTGTAAATTGTTTGGATTGAGAATTTGCGCTTATAAGGAGTATGGAAATTGTTTGTTAAAAGCCATAGTGAAAAGAAATGTAATAAATGATTAAAATTGTAATAAGGGGATGGTAGGAGTTCATAAAAAGGCAAAGTTCTTGTTGTTGGTAAGATTTGCTAGCATAAGTTTTTCAAGTTTCAACTTCATCAGCTTTGTAGCATACATGTTGGTAAAGTGGCAATCAAGACAAAACATTTGTTTGTATTGAGAGTGCAACTTAAATCTGATACAATTAGGCATTAGCCATGTACGGAATTTCTATGAATTAGATTCATAAGAACCGACTAACTAGCTTTTCAATACAAAAATAAGTCTTTAGTTCTTTTTATTTTTAGCCCATTCTATTTTCATACAATGCTCTGCCCAAAATCACTTTACATATTGTGCGTTCAGGTGAAGCTCATGGCACAAAGATATACATCAATAGTTTCAGTAACACCAATCACAATAAGCTTGATATCATATTTTAAGTCAAATTCCGAATAATCTCTCTCTCAAGTTGGGATACGTTAAATTCGAGCACCAACCATCATCTCCAAATATTTAGATAAAGGAGAGTCCATGATTGGGAGATATCCATCAATGAGTTAAGTAAACTCAATCACAATAAGTGAATTTAACATTATATCGTAATTTAAAACTTCAAAGCATTGAGTTAATAACTCTTTTACTTATATGGTGTATTTAGTTAATTTTTACCAATATGAAATTTTACCATTTATAGTTTGAATTCCTAACCATGCATACCATCCTAACAAAATGCTGCTTATTTTGATGTGCTTCAAAGGAATATCACAAAATGACAGCCAAATTTCACACTACAATCCCCCAATATCTAATGAGTGTAGAAAGGAGAGTGTTATTTTTATTTTATTTTTGGAAATATTCCAATAGGTTGATTGCTTCGCAACTAATCCGATTCGGGGAGATTCGAACTCATGCTCTCATCCTCACCTGCTTAACTCTCATGTGCCAATTGAGCTATCACTATTTGGTAAAAGGAGAGTGTTATTTGCTTAATATCATTATAAATTTAATTTTTTGCAAAGAAAAAAAATATTTAAAGTAAAATAAAATCTTCCCGTTTAAGAGATTTCAATAGTGTAAACAATTTTCTTTCCGAAATAGACAATTAAAATTGTAGATAACTAAATAGAATTGGTCAAACACTCAACATGAGCTTTGTATTTTAAGGCAAATTTCGTAAGCAACATAATTATAAGGTATGAATACATCATTGTACTAGTGAAAAAGAGACAACTGATTTGAAGAAATAGCATCCACATGGCAGAACAACATTGCACTATGACATCTTCTTTTGTATGCAATCACTATGTCTTCCAGTGCAGGCTGAAGTTGCAGTCAAATTTATATCTGAGATTTTTCTTCTTCTCATTATAAAATTAAATAAACAAATCGTTAATTAGTAATTCATAGCTAAGCAAGATGAAGCATATTCTATTATGCTGGAAATTGATTCTACTTTATGAGAATATAAAAAAGAAGGAGCACACAATGGAGAAATTGTTTGAAATTTCTGAGTTCTAATATTAATTGAAAATTTATACTTACTCTTATTATGTCATACACACTTTTTGGTGATTGAGACTTGGGATCAATATTAAGGATAAGAAAAATAGGATGATTATTAAAAAGAAAATGTGTGTGGTGGTTGTTAATATCAAAAGATGATCATAGAAACTAAATAAATTGCATAAAGGGAAAATTTGTCAGTATACGAAGGACTCTATCTTTTTCTTTGATATTTTGGTCGAAGTAGACCACTCAACAATATGCCTTATCATTTTGCTTTATTAATTTTATTTTATTTTTATGTTTGTTTCTTCCTTTGACTGTCATGTATGTTGCTATTAATATTATTCCAGATTTTTTCTAAGTCAGGACAAATAAAATGGATTCTAATAGATTTTTTTAGAGAATATATATATATATATATATATATATATATATATATATATGAGAAATATAAGATTATGACCAAATGAAACTGAGAAAAAATTGAAGAAATACCTCTGGAAAGAAGAATATAAAAACTTGTATAAGGTGATTTAGAGACTTGGGACAAAAATAAAACTATAAGAGGATTGACTGAGAAAAGTGAATCAATTTTTTTTTATTTTTTTTTTTGTAAATAATCAAACAAGTATTTGATTAAAAAGTGAAGAAAACAAAAGCATTATAGAGCCATTTAAAAAATACTGGTATCCACTCGTATATTTTAATAGACGTTATCAATATTCCATAGCAAACATTAACTCAATTAATCATGTATTGTATTTTGAAAGTCAAATTATTTTAATAATACAAGAATTATTTTAAGTTTAATACTTCACACTATCATATTTTAATTTAATAATCAAATATTTAGTATATGTTTGAATTAATATATTTTTATTTTAGAAAAATTTATAGTAAGATTGTAGTGCTTAAAGCAAGCTGTGTAAATGGAGTGAAAAGAGAATTTTTTTAATTTATTTTGTCATGTGATGTAAGTTTTTTTAATGACATAAATTTCATATAATTTTATTTTACTCCTTTTAATTTTTTTGTTTTTTAATTTGATTGCATATATATATATATATATATATATATATATATATATATATATATATAGTTATGTAATAAAGTAGAAAAGATAAAAAAAAGTTAATTTTGATTTATTATGTCATGTGTGTGTTTTTTATGACATGAAAAACTTATATAATTTTCACGTTTTTAGTTTTATTTTATTTCACAAGTTTATTACTTAAAAACTTTAATTTTAATTAAATTTTGCAAATTTCTCCCTTAAGTTTTAAACAAATTCTCTAAAATTGTAAATACATTTAAGGCATTTATGAATCAGGTACTTGAGCAATGTATGAATTATTTTAATTAATCATGTGATAGATTTAATGGTTGATAACAAAAACTAAATAATATATAGTGTCATTAATTGTTTTCAAAGTAAATCTATTCCAAACAATGATAAATAAGTAACAGTATCATTTCTGCTTCTCAAGACAATTTATTGAAAAAAAATATGTTTGATAATTAATTTTAATAGTTTATATAATTATTAATTTTGTTTCAAATAATGATTAATAAATAACAATACCGTTAATGTACTTCTAAAGAAAATTATACACACACATGCCCCTCATATGGGTGATTAAACATGACCTAATCAAATGATAATAGAAAAAGATTTTAGCACTCGAAGATGAATCAAAGTTAAATAGTAACTGACTGCATGCATTATATGCATAGCATTAATGGTTTGTCTTTCATTTGTCAAGCAGAGACGCTCCGATTAGTTAATCTAATGAATGCATTATAAATAGGGGTATGTTTTTGTCATGTTACATGAGATAATATACCCCTCCTATTCATACATCAAAAGTTGTGTTAGCATTTATTTATTTATTTACTTTTTTTTATAAGAGTGGGTCTCACATGCTTTGTGTCTATTGCATAAGATAACAAATCTCCTACAAGATGATACTTGTATTTCCCTATAAATATTACTTATTCAGCGAAGAGCTCAAAACTTTGCCATATGGTCCATGTTATTACTTTGTTCATCCATCACTTCTGTCAATGTCTTTATAAGTGAAAGTTTTGTGGTTTGTTATCAAAAAAAAAAAAAAAAAAGTTTTGTGGTTAATTAATTGTTTTATGGATTTAATTAAGGGTTCGCTTTTTCTGCAGTTATTGTAGATAAGTTATCTGCAGTAAGACAAATACGACGTCGTTTTGAGACGGAAATCATGATATTTTTTGTAATTTTAATTTATTTCAGGACTATAATAGTCTTTATATTTATAATTTTTTAAGTTTTCAATACCAAAACGACCTCGTTTTGAGAATAAATGCAGATAACTTATCTGTATTAATTGCAGAAACATTTTTTCCTTTAATTATATGCATCAAATTATTAAATTTTTCACTGGTTCATCGGTTATTCGATTAATCCAGTTCAAATTGGACAATATAATCATTCAATTGACAAAACTCTTCTTATTAAATTTTTAACACACAATTACATATCCAGAACTCAGACTTAAGATTACTAATTAAATTAAAACAAGCTCGTCTCAGTTCATGCACATGCGTGGTGGTTCAAATTATTAATTCTGAATAATAGGTTGTATTTGCTGATTAAAATTCAGGTACGTACTAAGGATTAAGAACTTGTATTAGTTAACATCAATAGGATGATCAAAAAGAAATAAATACTAATAAACTTGCGTAAAGGCCGAGTTTGTTTGTTTATGTACATCACTTAGACGACTAAAAACAATTCCAAGTTATGCTTTTAGAAGATCACAAATGGCAGAGTCATCAACCTTAACTAAATTAGGAGATTGGTAAATTGTGATTGGGAGATAGTTTCATTAGATCTTTTCTTGTGCTTTTAGACATTTATTTAACATTAAAAAAGATATAATATAAAAAAAAATTAACTATGTGACATATAAAAAAATGTGTTTTGAAATTCACTAAGACTTATTCCGTTCATAAAAACCCTGTATACTAACTCTCTCTTTTTTATTCACAAGCACAAGTTAATATATACTAATATGTATAGTTTGGTGATTTCAAAGAATCGTATTAATTACCTCAGAACACATATTTTTTTCTCCAAATGATTCATAATTAGAGGGAACTTCGTGTATCATAGTAAAAAGAAATATTTTCCCAAGAGAGAGAGAGAGAGAATTGCATTTTCATTTTTCACTTGCTTCAATTATCAATTACTTAAGTATATTTGGTTAAATCAATGAAAATTGTCACACCTTGAATTTAAGGGTGTTCATCAACCAATTCAAACCGCAGTGACCGAACCGAAAAATCGATAACCGAATAAACCGAAAACCGATTAAAAACCGCAAATTTCAATTGGATTGGATCGGTTTTTGGATAGGTTGATGAAAACCGATCCAATATATTAATTTCCCTCTACCTACTTGGGTATTTCTCTAATCATAGCTTAAAAATTTCTAAACCCAAGACCCATTAACCCAGCAACTAAACCCAAGAAAAAATCTAGTCATATCTCATCAACAAAATTTTATCTTTGTAGAGCTTCATATCTCATTGCCAAAATTAAAAAAATTATATTATAGTTTACTAATGCTTTTGTGTTTCAAATTTTTTTTTACAAAGCCAATATATACAAAAGATATTATTAGCACAATAATCATGAAATAAATTTTAGGATTTTCAAAAAATCGAAAACCGATCCAATCCAAACTGGAAAAAATTGGATTGGATGATCGGATTTGAAAAAAAATAAAAACCGAATGGATGATTATATGATCAAACCGAAGGGATTGGATTTGATGATTTTTGCTTCCAAAATCGATCCAATCCAGACCGCAAACACCCCTACTTGAATTTAAGACTTTAAACTCCTCTCAAAGTGGATTAAGCTTTTTAAATACTCCCAAATATACCATTTAGCTAAAAGCTCATCCATTGTAACTTTTACTCAAATCACAGCTTTGAAATTCTAAAAATTTAACAAAATATTCACTTAATAAATGAGATTTTTATGTGACAAATTCCTTGTTAGACGAATTCTTCCAATTATGCCGGATGCTAATTTTTTTTAAGATACTAAGAAAACTCTAGAATTTGTTCCTAAGAAAATTTCTCAATTATAGGCTGCTTTTGAGTTTAGATGATGACTTAAGAACGTATTAAGAATTAAAAAACAAAACGGAGGCAATGGTATTAATTAACATCAATGTGATGATACTAATACATACTAATAAACAATGTTAAGGTCAAGTTTGTCTTATCTTCTCGCATAATTGTAACATTTTTTTAGTTGGTTTGCTTCTATTTTCAAGTAACAGTGCAGTACGATTCGTTTTCTCACGAGTCACCATCATTCATTCATTCATTTATTACTATTATTAAGGGTATAATAAGACTATAAGCATTCTTCTTCAGCGTTTCTTGTTTGTTTTTATTAAGACACCATTTATTCCTAGAAAGTCATAGCAAAATGAAATGAATCCAAATGGAGTAAAAACAAAAAAACAAAAATTATTTGTTGTGTTTTTATGAAAATCTGAAAAGTTTTGAAGGGTGAATTGGGCTTAAAACCTGTTGAAGGAAAAAGATATTAAAATGAATAAGTAATTTTTTAATATCCGAAACCCTAACAGGGAAGGGGGACTAATTCGATTTTGGGTTTGACCCTCTTCAGTGTTGTGATTCTCTGAAATCGAACTCAGTACCCTTTGTGCAAGTCAAATCCTAAGATCTAGTTGAATCACCACTAGATCAATAACATTTGGGTTGATTAAGTATTGCTTTTTGTTTACAAAGAAATGCAAAATTAGATGTGTAAAGATTGCAAATACAACGAGGTTTTCGTTTTATTTGATGTATCATATAGCAATTATGAGCATCAATCAACAATATTTTACAAGAAGAAAATAACTATTAAGTTGGTCCAGAAATGTCACCATCTCTGGACGAAAATCCCATAAAAAGTTAGCACATTAAAATATTAGATATATCACATAACTTTCTGATCAATCAAAGCTTGATGACGACATTACAAAAAGTTTCTGAAAAATATCATATTATTTTAATATACCGAAAGAAAAAATCATATTATTTTACGTTTGTAAGTAGGTTTGGATTGGCATGTGTCATTGGTGGGGCATTGGATGAATCGTATTCCTTGACCTTCATCAGCAATGACGAGCACAAAACATTGGTTAACATTTTTGTGTGTTTATGGTTGATTAAGGAAGATGCTATGGACATTGTTTTAAGGTGAAAGAGACTTCTCCAACTACTATTAACTTGAGTGAAAAATTTTGTTTTCTAATTTGGTAAGTATCTAAGAGTTCAATTACCTTAACCAAAGGCTAATTGCCTATATCTTAATATATCTTCAATCCGTGTATTTTTTGTTTTCTATTTTCTCATTCTTTTCTCTTTACCAAACATATACAAATGAATCTAAGTCCATAAACTACCAACAAATCTAATATAAACAAGGGAAATTCTTATGTTGTAGAAAGTAGTTATCTCATGTTATAGAAATAAAATTACAAGTGGGATTCACAGGTAAGAGGATAGAAAAAAAAGAGTGGTGGGACCCAACCCTTTTTTGTATGTGTAAAAAAATTGTTTATCTCATGTATAATAAGATAAACATAACCCTATAAACAATCTTGTATCTTTTCTCAAGAGTCTATTTCTCTTGCTTGAATCTGTGACCTTTCAGTTACAAAAAATAACCTTAATGCTGTTCCAAGACTCGCACTCATAAACCAACTTAATTCTAATAAGGAAAAATCAACATAAACTACAGCTTCTTAAGCAGTCTAGTTCCTGCTGTAGCCCATAGTTTTTGGCTACTCATGTTGTTTTTCTTGGTGTCTTTCATGACAAATGATTTGAACCCTTCTCTCTCTTATATCTCCCAACTGGCAAGGAAAAGTAGAATATGGTTTTAACATGAAAACTAAAATTTGAACATCATAGATCATAGATCACACAATATTTTCTCTGTACCACATAAACAGGATTGAATGAAGTAGCAATGACCAATTCAGGCTTACACTATAGCATACAATATGATGAAGTTCTCATATAAACTAACACTATGAGAAATCTAGGTACCCTTTGTCCAGGTCAAACAAGCTACACCTATTACAAAGTCTGAGAAACTGCCAAATGTTTGGATATATAAGCCGAAATCATAAACAAACAAAAAATCAGTGTGACCAAGTCAGCTCTTAAACACAACTAGTTCAAAGGGTCACACCCTATCCCTCCCCCCCACATATAAAAGCACAAATCACCTCAAAGAAAACCATAGCAACCAAGCTTCAGTGCTTTCTAAGATTCACCCCTATAAGCCCCTAAACCAAACCAAGATTAAGTACCTTAAAACAATCACCCTATAAGCCATTAAGCTTAACCAACACCAAGAAACAAAAAGAGCTTAAAAGGGGTAAAATGGCAAGGAAAAGAAAGGCTGTTGCTGCTGCTGAAGTAGTGGAAGAGAGAAACCTATCTGAGGAAACCATGGTCTGGGATGAGATGATGAAGCAAGCTGCAGCACTTGGAGGAGCCAGAAGAGTTAAAAAGAGATTTGTTGGAGTTAGGCAAAGACCATCTGGTAGATGGGTTGCTGAGATAAAAGACACCATTCAAAAGATAAGGGTGTGGTTAGGAACTTTTGATACAGCTGAAGAAGCTGCAAGAGCTTATGATGAAGCTGCTTGCTTGCTTCGTGGTGCAAACACTAGAACAAACTTTTGGCCTTGTTCTCAATCTTCTTCAAGTCCTGCTCTTTCCTCAAAGATCACCAATCTCCTACTTCAAAGGCTTAAAGAAAGGAATAACTCTTTCTCTTCTTCCTCCTCCTCCTCCTTTAGTTCTCTTCTTATCAACCACCAACAAATGCAACAAGTAGATGCATATGAAGCAGGATCAACAGAATTCTCAATTGACCAATTCACTGATTTCCTTAATGATCCTGAAGATTACTGCACAGGCAACAATGACTTCATCAATAATAGTGCTGAAATTGATCACATTACAAGTAGTTTTGAATCATGTTTAACTGAAAAGGAGGAGTTCAAGGTGACAGAAATGGATATGGAATGTAAGTCCTTCAATGTGACACAAACTTCAAGTAATGACAGCAATTCAGGAGTGGAAGGAGAAGAAGACAGTGAAGAAGGTACTGATTTGGTTGTCCATGATTTTGGATTTCTAGACACTGTTGCTCCACCAAGTTACTATTCACCTTTTGAGATAGCTCAAGAGATGGAGGAGCCTGTGGAGGCAGAGAACTATCACTATGGTGATGAGCCTTCAATGCTTAGAGCTGTCATGAAGAGAATGAAATATGAGAGAAAGTTCTCAGCTTCTCTTTATGCCTTCAATGGGATACCTGAGTGCTTGAAGTTGAAACTTGAATCAGGAAACATAATGGGAAGAGGAGTAGCTGATCAATTATCCAACCTCCAAATGGCTTGTAACAAAAACAAACTTGAGAAGAATAAGGAGGAGAATGAATACATGGTAGCAATGGATAAGAAAGAGGAAGAAAATCAACAAACTTCAATTGACATGGATTCCTCTTCTTCATCTAGTGTTGATGGAGAATTGTTACTTTGGAATTCACTAGATCTTCCTCCTATTTGCTTTGTTAACTTACTGGAAAATGGTTCATTTACTTAGCAATATCATTCATATATGTAACTTTTATGTATGCTTTTGCTGAGCAATATATTTTGTAGTAATAATGAAGTAATATCTTCTAGGAATTAAAATAATATATATATTTTTTGTATCATTCATTGTTCCTATAGTATCATCAAGTCAGTGATTTATAGAGTTAAATTTAAAACTTGGATCTAACTTGTTTAAAATGTGTGAATCTTGAACTCAGCTTATTTCGTTGGTTTATAATGTAATTATTTTCTTTCTTTAGCAAATCCTTTCTTAACATATTTTTAAAATTAAAAGTATCTTGGTGCTAAAATATGAAGAAAAATAGGGAGAGAATAAAAGACTCTTTTTTTTAAACCAAAAAAAAAAAGAGTCTCTATTAACATTGGTGTCAGGCAAGTGATAGATAAAAATAAATAAAATGATTCTCTATATAAAATTATAATTTGCTAAGTACTAGCAATATATAAATTATTATTTATGCCTTTTCTTATCTAAAATTAGAGTTTTTGTTCATTGAACACACACAAATACACAAGAACTATTCATAAACTTTTTTTTTATAAAGCTTGCGCTTGACTCATTGAAATAAGGGAAAAATATTTATGCAGTTAATGCAAGTAAGTTATCTGCATTTATTTTCAAAATGACGTTGTTTTTGTATTAAAATCTTAAAAAATTATAAATATAAAGACTATTATAACCCTGAAATAAATTAAAATTACAAAAATACTATGATTTCTGCCCCAGAACGACGTCGTATTGGGCTTACTGCAGATAACTTATTTGCAGTAACTGCAGAAAAAACGAACCCTTGAAATAATTACCAACATTTAAGTTTGAGTTATTGTTTATGGGTTCGCTTTTTCTCCAGTTACTGCAGATAAGTTATCTGCAGTAAGTCCAATACGACGTCGTTTTGGGACGGAAATCATGGTGTTTTTGTAATTTTAATTTATTCATGGTGTTTTTATAATTTTAATTTATTTCAGGGTTATTATAGTCTTTATAATTATAATTTTCTAATTTTTTAATCCCAAAATGACTCATTTTGAAAGTAAATACAGATACGCGAAATATTTTTCTGATTGTTTATTTAAACAAATAAATTTAATCAAACATTTAACAAGTCGAATTTGAATACTTCAAGAATAATTCAACTCATTTACCTTCTACTGACACATATCATAACGACTTAATAGACAAAGAAAAGACTAGGGCGTCAAACATCTCTAAGTCATTAATGATTAAAATTGAATTTAAGATATATAATTATATTTTGCTTTCTCGTGCAAGTCTATTGTACAAACCATGATGTCATACATATATACCAGGTCATAAACTAACATATGGTTATCAATTCATGCCTGATGTTGCTTTTTATCCATCAGGCCAAGTTTGAAGGACTAACTTTTCCATCCTTATAATCGTCAATCGTGTGTGGGAGGGTCATGAGTGCGTATTTTTTTGGGTTTCTATTAGAAACCAAGGAACTCATACAAAGAGTAATTATCTTACTGAGAAAGAATACTGAATCTCTGATTAATAATCTCTGATATGATACATATATAGACACGAACTAAAACAGCTAAGAGCTTACAGCAAGGGTGTGTTTGGTATAAGGGTATCAAAAAAATTATTGGTAAACTTTTTTTTTGGTAAACCTCAAATATCATGTTTGATAGAAGAACAAAATTCAGTTCCCAGATATCTAAGGTTTACCGGTAATTTAATTTACAAAGAAAAGTCACTAGTGAGATTGCCAAAAATAATATGGTAATTCAGAATTTCAAGTAAGGAGAAAGCACAACAACAATTTTTGAGACAAAAATATTCCAACATACATCAAAACCTAGACCCAATATATCAATTACAAAAATAAAAATAGTTTGGGATTATTTTTGTAAAATAACATCATATTCCAAGTCACATTTGGTTCTAAACCAAACATGAAATCAATAATCTTTACCTAATATTCCCGGTAATATTTTGACGAACCAAACACTTTTTTCGTAACATTCCGAGTAAACTCAATTTCTAATGTATTCACAGTAATCGTGATTTCCGAATACCAAAAAATTTCTCTTATACCAATATACCTAGGAGCTAACTAACATAAAGGCTTAACTAAGTTAGTTACAACAGATTCTAACAAACCAACAAAAAGAGAATAATACACGTGTGTGCTGACTCAACAGAATAACTCAGTAGAATAACTCATTCAAAAATACATGTGTGATTCTAACAAACCTTCTTCAGTAAAGAAGTAAAAACCCACGGGACCTAGTCCAGATCAAAAATCCACTAGGAAAATAATGGTTACAAATAATCAAATACACCAATGTGGTGGTTAACTCAACCTCTCCAACAATGGTGATAATCAAACTACCCTAGTGATGTTTCACTCAAACTCTCTCTAGAGATCTCTCAAATGCAAAGCATAAAGCTTTGCTCAAACTCTCAAATAATTATCTCTCAAATTTTTCTCTCTAATCTCTTAACATAGCCTCCACCCACAACTAATGAATATATAGAGGAAGTGAGATCTAGTGTTAGGGTTTTTAGGAAACCCCTCAATGGGCTTGAGCTTAGCATTGAAGGAGGAAGCCCAACAAATCTCCCCCTCCGACTTCAATGCGTCGGCTTCAGCATCAACCTGGCTCCTTCACAGCAGTCTTCAAATTTCCTTACTGGAACCGGCTTCGTCATCATGTCGAACCAATTTTGGTCAGTGTGCACTTTGACGAGTTCGAGCTCTCCACCTTCCACCACATCCCAGATCCAGTGATACCTCACATCAATATGCTTAGTGCAGGAGTGATAGGTCGAATTTTTCGCAAGATGGAATGCACTTTGATTGTCACAACCCAGCTCGTACTTGTCTTGATCATGGCCGAGTTCTATGAGGAACTTCTTCATCCACAGCATCTCTTTGCTTGCCTCAGTAGCGGCAATGTACTCAGCCTCAGTTGTCGATAGTGCAACACACTTCTGAAGTCTTGATTTCCAAGAGACAACTCCTCCGGCAAATCTCATCAAATATCATGTAGTCGACTTCCTCGAGTCAGCGTCTCCCCCTAAATCAGAATCCGAGTAGCCTTGCAACTCGGCTTTGCCTTCTCCAAATCGGAGACATAAGTCGGTCGTACCTCGGAGGTACTTGAAGATCCACTTCACTGCTTCCCAGTGCTCTTTGCCAAGGTTTGGCAAATACCGGCATACCATTCCAACAGCATACGCCAAGTCGGGTGTAGTGCAAACCATTGCATACATCAAGCTTCCGACAGCGGATTGGTAAGGGACCTTCATCATATCATCTTTGTCTTCATCAGATCTCGGACATTGATTCTGGTTCAGCTTTATGTGTCCGGCAAGGGGGGTGCTCACTGTTTTGGCTTTGTCCATGCTGAATCTCTTCAGAATCTTCTCAATATATTTCTCTTGACTTAGCCATAGTAGCTTCTTCTGTCTATCTCGGATGATCTTGATTCCGAGAATCTGCTTTGCAGGGCCGAGATCCTTCATTGCGAAGGACGAGCTCAACGCCTTCTTCAGGGCGGCTATCCTTGATTTGTCTTTCCCTACAATAAGCATGTCATCAACATATAACAACAAGATCAAAAAATCTCCGGCCTCATACCTCTTCACAAATACGCAGTGGTCGGCTTCTGTCTTCTCAAACTTATGATCAGTCATGAATGATTCAAATTTCTTGTACCACTGCCGAGGTGCTTGCTTCAAGCCATAGAGGCTCTTCTTCAATCGACATACCAAGTCTTCTTGGTCTGGAGCTCGAAACCCCTCAGGTTGCTCCATATATATCTCTTCTTCTAAGTCACCGTGAAGAAATGTCGTCTTCACGTCCATTTGTTCTACCTCGAGGTCCATCGAAGCCGCCATGGCTAACACGGTTCGGACCGAGGTCATTTTCACCATAAGAGAAAAAATCTCCTCAAAATCTACTCCTTTCTTCTGATTGCAGCCTTTCACTACAATCTGGGCTTTGTATCTCGGCTTCTGCCCGTTCTCTTCATTCTTAATCTTGTAGACCCATTTATTTTTCAAAGCTCGTCTTCCTTTAGGCAACTCAGTCAGCTCATAAGTCTGATTCTCGTGCAGAGACTTCATCTCATCTTGCATTTCTTTTTTCCATTCTTCTTTCTCAGAGCTCGTCACAGCCTCATCATAACTCTGAGGCTCATCGTCTTCAGCAACAACGGTGTATTCATCATATGGGTATCTTGTAGAGGGTCTTCTTTCTCGAGTTGGATATCTCGGCTGTTCTTCATCTTGAGAACCCGGTTCATCATTCTCATCCTGGATCTCATCATCAACTTGGACCTCAATGTCTTGGTCATCTTCAGCTTGTTGCTGGTCATCAATTTCTTCATTCTCTTGATTTTCTCCCCCGTTCTTCAGCTCGGACAGGAGGATTGGGTTCTTCGCGTCTGACAATAACTCAGACTTTAGGCTTCGAGATGTCATGAATGGTCTCATCTTTATGAAAGATCACATCTCGGCTTCTCACTATCTTCTTATTAATTGGATCCCAAAGTCGGAACCCGAACTCACATCTCGGCGAACCAAGATAAATTCATTCTTTAGTCTTCGCATCAAGTTTGGCCCTTTCATCTTTAGGGATAAGCACGAAGGCTCGGCATCCAAACACTTTCAATTGATTATAGGTCGCTTTCCGACCTGTCCAGACTTTTTCTGGAATTTCTCCTTCAAGTGGCCGTGATGGTGAGAGGTTGATCAAGTCAACAGCTATTTTGACGGCTTCTCCCCAGAATGATTTCGGCAATCCAACATTGGATAACATGCTTTGGACCTTCTCTTCAATAGTTATGTTCATCCGCTCAGCCAGTCCATTCAGCTGAGGTGTCTTGGGGGGCGTCTTCTCAAGTCGAATCCCGGCCGCTCTGCAATATGCATCAAATGGGCCGCAATACTCACCACCATTATCAGATCAGATCACCTTCAATTTCTTGTCAGTCTCCCTTTCAACCATTGCATGGAATTCTTTAAAGGATTGGAGTACCTGGTCTTTAGACTTCAACAAATATATCTGTACTTTGCGGGAGTGGTCATCAATAAATGAAATAAAGTACTGAGCTCCTCCAAGGGATCTTTCCGACATGGAGAAGACATCAGTATGGACGAGGTCAAGAATATACATGCGTCGTCTGGGTTGATCCGGTCACAAAAGAAACTCGGTGCTTCTTTCCAGCTAGGCAATGCGTTCAACTCTCCAACGCTTGGCCTTTCAACCCGGTCAATAATCCTTTCTTGTTCAGGATCTGGAGCCCTTTCTCGCTCATGCGGCCGAGGCGCTTGTGCCATAGCTCCAAGCTAGGTTCATCTCGAACAGAATTGGCTTCTCTGCCATTGATCCTTCCTTGCATCACGTACAAGGAGCCATCCTTCTTACCTCGGGCCACGACCAAGTTTCCCTTGGCCAGCTTCCATCTAACACTACCGAAGTAGTTCATTAACCCGGCATCATCAAGTTTGCCTACCGAGATTAGGTTCAAACGCATGTCAGGAACATGCCTTACATCTTTCAACACAAGTCGGCATCCGACATCCGTGGTCAGAGTTACATCACCGACACCAACAATCTTGCTGGTCACTTGATTTCCCATCTTCACGACTCCAAAATCACCACCTCGGTAAGAGGAGAAAAAACCTTTGTGTGGAGTAACGTGGAAGGAGGCACCGGAGTCAACAATCCAGGTGCAGTCATCATATGCAACATTCAAATAATTATCCTCACCAAGGAGGAATATCTCGGCATCCGGGTTGGCAGCCACCGCAGTGGTGCTCTTGTCTTCCCTCTTCTTGGGAATAATCTGATCCGGCTTCACATAGTCGTTCTTCTCATCATTCTGCAGGGTCCAGCAGTCTGGCTTCTTATGGCCTGTCTTTCCACAGTAAAAGTACTTCAACTCATATTTCGGCTTTGACCGACCTCTGGACTTTTCTCGTCTGTCACGACCTCTACCCCTTCTTTTGCTTCTACCCTGAGAGTCGAATTTCCCTTTGTTTTCAACAATGTTGGCCTCAGACGTGCTTGAAACACCTCGTTCTCTTCTCCTGACTTCTTCGCTCAGGAGGCTGTCTGTCACGACATCCATCTTCAACTTTCCTTCTGGAGCTGAATTACTCAAATCACCACCAGAGTATCCCAGCTTTCTGGCAGCGAGCTCATCAGCAGAAAAGCCTGCATCTTATCATCAATTTTCATCTCAGCTTTTGACAGCTGATTCACAATACCTTTATAGGTGTTGAGGTGTTCAATCATGCTCATGTCGTCCTTGTATTCAAGCTTCACAAGTCGCCGAACCAGGTATGCTTTATTCCTGGGAGTCTTCTTCTGAATCATGGACTTCAGCTTCGTCCACAACTCATACGCATTCGTGAACTCGGACACGTGCTCAAAGAGGCTTTTATCAATATATTTCTTGATCGAGGCTACCGCCTTCCGACTCAGGATCTCCCACTCCTTATCAGTTTTTCCTGCCGGTCTCTCATCAAGGATAATGGGCTCATGTAAATCTTTGCAGTAGAGATGATCTTCCATCATCGGTCTCCAATAGGTGAAATTATCAGCGGTCAACTTGAACATGTCTCCATCATTGGTTATGCCACTGGTCTCCATCTCGTCTCCCTCATAACTCGTCGAACTCGGGCTCTGATACCACTATTGGGAAATATCGGTTCCCTAAGATCGGCTCAGGGGCCTTTGTGCGGAAGTCAATCAACAACATCCTGATCTCGGATCTCGGCAATACCTCGGCATGAACTTCACCAGGTCGGGCAGCGCAGCGAAAAAATCAAAACGAAAAACACAAAACAAGAGAAAGAGAAGAAGAACACAACCAGATTGAACGTGGGAAAACCTTCTTCAATGAAGAAGTAAAAACCCTCGGGACCTAGTTCAGATCAAAAATCCACTAGGAAAATAATGGTTACAAAGAATCAAATACACCAATGTGGTGATTAACTCAACCTCTCCAACAATGGTGATAATCAAACTACCCTAGAGATGTTTCACTCAAACTCTCTCTAGAGATCTCTCAAATGCAAAGCATAAAGCTTTGCTCAAACTCTCAAATAATTATCTCTCAAATTTTTCTTTCTAATCTCTTAACCTAGCCTCCACCCATAATTAATGAATATATAGAGGAAGTGAGATCTAGGGTTAGGGTTTTTAGGAAACCCCTCGATGGGCTTGGGCTTAGCATTGAAGGAGGAAGCCCAACAATCCTAACATTTATTATTTAATGCACAACCCCATTTAACAAGATTTATCATAAATTCGAAGCAGGTTTTTGTTGTTGTTGCCAATCTAGCTTTTAAAAAAAAAAAAAATTACAATAATAACACTTGATGCAGTTGTAACTGTGCATGCCAGTCCACATAGTAGATTATAAAGAAACAGTACTTATATCAAAATTGGCTTTTCTTTTGGGTTGACGAAAAAAGGGAATTATATCATATCAAAGATTCCAAACTACTATTTTATTTATTAATAATATATATGAAATAGGTTATTTTCTACCTATTATTTTTTCTGTCTATCTTTACATATCACTCTTCAATATTATTAGATCAAAATCTCAATAGGAGAGAGAAATGATGGAGATAATTAAGATTCTAATCATTCAATATTGGAGAATGATAGGCAAAGGTAGAAAAAAAAGTAGAATAACTTATTCCTTTAATATATATATATATATATATATATATATATATATATATATATGGGGAAGGATATTGGAACAACCAATTAATGTTACTACCAATCATCGTTGATTTCCGTCAATCTAATGGTTATAATTTATTAAAAATTATTGGATTGCATTTATTAATTAATTATTAATCTTCAATAAATACAATAAATTATAACTGTTAGATTTACGAAAATTAATAGTGATTAAGTTGATTATAAATGTGATAAACTTTTTTGGTGGTAAATATATCCTGCCATATATATATATATAAAGGTAGAATTCTTTGATACCGATGTCAAATTTGAAATTTGATATGTCAAATTTGAAATTTGATACCTCATCTGAGAGTCGTTAGATGAAAAAAGATCAACGACTCTGAACGAAGGAATTAGTTTCATCAAACTTGAATTCATCATTTGAATGAAAAACAGTTTCGCTGCCCGTAGACGACGATTGATCTAGCTCTTAAGGTGGTGTTTGGTTGAGGGCTTTTTCAAATTACCCCATGCAAATGAAGTTGGCAATTTGTTTTGCACTTGTTTGGTAGACAGAGAAATGGCTGATTCCCCAGGCAACCATGATGCATAGCATTTTCAATTTTGTGAAAGAATGCTAGACTTTGGCGCTGTTAGAAAGCATTATGAGAGGTGGTTTTATATAGATAGCGAGCTAAACCACATGCACCCACCACAAATCAGATCATTATACCCCTCTGATAACTTGTATGAGAGATGCTATGATATTATCTTGCTTCAAATTCGATTGTGCAATTGGAGCTTATGCAAATGGCTGAGAGAATAAAAGGTTGGGCTTTATGCAAATGGATCCTACTTAAAATATATTAATCAAATCATACACATTATAATATCTACTTCTAAAGCCTCCTTTGAGAGCTGTGCTCTCTGCCTCCTCCGAGGCTTGGTCCTGTATTTTTTATTTTTTTATAACAGGAATAAAAAAAAATGGCAAACAAGACACAAGGATGCTACTATTCAGCGGACATTTTATACTCTTGTAATTTACAGTTATTTTAAAAACAGGGACATTTTTGTAATTGTCACTTATTTTCCCATCTATATTTTACCTCAAACTAAACATAGACTTTATAAATCTTACATAATTTGCCTGGTTAAATTTTTTCCAACCAAACAATTTTTTTTATATTTTCCTATCAAACTTATTTTCCAACTATTTCTCTATCAATTACATTTTCTTAGTATTCAAAAAATTTCTCCTCAACCAAATGTCCCCTAAATGGTATGTCAAAATCCTCGTGAAGAAAATAAACCCATTCTGAACACTTGAATTCAAAATTCTATAATAAACAAAGTCTCAATTATTAAACAATCATATATAGTGCATGACAATCACATATAACTTTAACAAATTTAGCAAATATATTTATTTGATATTATCAATATAAATAACTTAAAAAAAAAACAATTTGTTAAATTATTAATAGATGATTTATATAATAAATACTAAATATTAGAAAATTAAACATTACCATCATCCAGGGAATCAAACAGCTTGATTCATCATAAGACTGACAGAAAAATATACTCCCTAACATGGATTCAAAAGGTACATAAACTATGACTGTTAAATAGCATGCATACATAAGGGGAACAAATTTCACGCAATGGAAGCGGGGCATTAAAGGCTGCTCTGAAAGCTCATGTTCGATGCAGCCTAGGCAAACAACCCCTCCTGCTTCCAAGTAACAACTATATGGAGTCAATTACAACACAATGTTCAATACCATAAATGGCAGTGTCCGTCATAAATGGCAGTGTCCGTTAGGGGCTAATTCTTTAACAGATTTCTCAGAGATTTTCACAGGATTGGGAAAATTCAATTCACCAGTGAAAAAGGAAGACCTGGGCAGACACCATGATTAAGGAAGCGAATACGATATATAGGATGGTCTCAAAATCATGATGATCGCCATATATAAACTGGGGGTATACTAAAAAGTACAAACAGATATAATAGACCCGTACCGAAAGGGGACCTATGTACAATGTAAGCTTATTCACGTCAACCTATGACACCTTAAGCCTCCCCCTTGTGAGCCGGCAATCTTTGCATTAGAGAACACGAAGCTGCGCAAGGAAAGCAGCACATAGATCCAAGAAAAGAAACTGTGGGCCCTGGACCCTTTGAAGATCAAGCAGATACTTTTCCTCACGAGTTTTGTAAAGCTGGAAAAGATATTAACACGAGTTTGAGAATATTATGGTAAAAAATTAGAATTATCCAACTAAGTCACAAGAATCAGTCATCAACAAGAGAATCTCAATCTCCGATCGTATGCAATAAAGTCATTGCAATGAAAGAAATTTCAGTGGACATCCAAAGAACCAAAAAATAGCAACAATGACTTAAGCGTGCCTAATTGTCTAGTACTTAAAAAAAGGAAGGTGGGAGGAAAGGAAAGTGTGACCCGTCAGCTGTGGCTTTATGCCAATTATGTTTAGCAAAGGATTCCTGTCTGGTCATGACAGTGACAATGAAAATTCAACTACTAAGCTTGTAACTGAACATTTCATATAAATCTAAGCACAATACAGATTATGGTTATCAGGATAATTACCTGCACTTCAAACTTGACCACATTTGAATCAGACAGAGTTTCATTCTCAATAATGCTGGAATCATTTCCAAAGTAATCATTACTGCGCACACACTTGTTAACCATTGCTTCATGATGACCAGGAATGAGAGCAACCCATCTGCACTTCATGTTATAGTGTCCAATCTTCTTCCAACACACATTTAATTCTTGCAGAGCTTTAAGGACCTCAGTCATTATTTCACGAGGTTGGGCTCGAGACTATCACAAGTTAACCAACAGAATCAACAGTTAAAGATTTCAGCCACAAGTAACTATCAAAACAAGTACATCAAAACTTCAACATTTATGATGGCAACTATTAACAACAACAATTTACAGACCAACAGGTCATGTATACGAACCCAGAGAGAAAAGGAAGTACATAAGCAAGATCTTCAATCAACAAATCTGATACCTCTCTCATAAGAGAGAGGGAACCAGTTAAGACAATCACAGATATCCGACAGTTATTTTGTTATTAGCTAGGAATCATCACTGGTGAGGGTAGCATCAATTAATTATGCCAAGCATCAATTATTTTGAATACAGTACCAATATGAAAATATCTAAGAAGTAAAACACAGCACCTGAAGCCCAAGGGCCCATTTTCTCTCAACAGGGAATTGTTGCCTCATTCCTCCTCCTTGATAATCTATATACCCTGGAATGCGGTGCCCAACAACAGGAGAAGCAACTTTGCTGGAATGGATATGGTTGAAACCAGAATCCTAAGCAATCATATTATTAAAACAAAACTGATGAGCTTTACAAAGTATCCTGTTTTAAAAAGACAAACAAAGAAATATAATATTATCAACAATAGAAAACCTACAATTCCATGGTTAAAAACTCCATCAAGAACCATGTTCAAACTAGAAAGATAATTCAATCACATGGTTTTATCATAGGTCATAACTCTAATAGAGAGTCTAACAAACAATTTTGAGACCGCAGCACATTTCACATGGGTATACAATTTACAAGCAAGTTAAAAAATGTGTCTTATCAACTATTAGATAAGTTAAATGACTAAATTACTTGATTAAAGACGGAAAACTAATGAAATCCGAAGCAATTAAAGGAACAACAAACTCACCATTGTCTCTTGAAACTCAGCTCCAAGATAGCCACTAGAAACACGGAACCGGTTGTCCAATAACAAATAGTATGTTACAGTACCCTGAAATACATAGATGGTAATAAGAAACTATCTGGCAGATGCATAAGGTGAAAATGAAGGGTACAAACATCATTTTGTATCCTGTTGCGAAGAGAGTCAACCAATTGACTCCTGTCAAATCCCATATTAACCACTTCCTGAAGAATCTCCTCATCAATCTACAAAACCATGATATTGGTCATTTTATATTCAAAATGATTATAATATATCAAGTAACGAAAAACATATTATATATATATGCAATGCATGTGTGTGTGTAATGCTCAGCTTCGAAAAACACACACAAAGCCGGTTGAAACTCCTAGTATGCTACACAAAAGCAAAAAGAAACCAGAATCCTGAAGATATGAGGCATGTAAAGCCACTAAATGCTTAAAACCAAGAACTTTGACATAAAAGTAGTGTTTTTAGACAACACCAGATTAAAAGAAGAAAGAGGAAGCATGTGTATTGCAAGTACACTCATTTCAGAGCCAAAGAAGGTTATTAACAGTTGGAAAGTGAAATTGAAAAATCTAACAAAACAACTCTTTGGCTCAGCTTATAATAGGTCAGCACGTGCCTTAGTTCATCTCACCTCCAATATCGCTGGAAGAATGTAACTTTAACTACTTATAACAGCATAGTTCCAAGAAAACACATTGACAAAACATACAGCTTTTTCCACCAAAAACTTATCAGAAATCATGTAGAAGATTAAATATTACAAAAAGAACAATCACAAAAACTAAAATCAACAAAAAAGGAGAAGCAAAAAAACAAGAAAAACCAAACCTTTTTGGCTTGTTGCAGTGTATTCGGTGGTGGCACTGCTAAATAACGCGGAAGACGAACTTGGAACCATGGGTGTTGGCGTATCTCTGGTATGGTCATCCTCTTCATGGGATCCACCACAAGCATCCTTGGTATCAAATCTCTAGCGCTGGGTGATAGATGGCTAGGAAGAGTGTATATCCCACCCTGTAACAAATAATCAGTAGAGAGGTACACTTCAGAAGCAAAATTAAATCTCTTTGCACATAAACATCATTGAAGGGATAAATCTGATTTGAAATATGGGGTTTTCAAAAGAAGCATTAATATGGACCTACAAAGTATTAGGCCTTTCTGGCCTAGTCATAACTCTCACTTCAGCACATGGACAATGCCAAGCTCAAAACCATTTAAGAAAATAATTTGGCATGACAGTGGTAGGTAATCTATTAGTACTTTCAAACCAACAAAATGAAAAGGGAAAAACTAATAATAACTAAATTAATATTAATAATACCTTAATTTTCTTGAAGAGGTTGGGAATGTTTTCATCATCAAAAGGAAGAGTGCCACAGAGAAGAGCGTATAAAATTACACCACAGCTCCAGACATCTACTTCAGGTCCAGCATACAATTTCCCAGAGATAACCTGCAAAAAATTACAGTTTAACCAGGAAATATGAATCACAGGAGGAGGAAAATGTAGACTCTCAAAATTCATAATAATAATAATAATAATAAACTATACAACAACAATCCAGCGATTTACCAACCTCCGGAGCTGCATAATTAGGGCTTCCGCAACTTGTCTTAAGAAAATGACCATCACGCATGATGTTGCTCAAGCCAAAATCAGCAATCTTGACATTACTTTTTGAGTCCAAAAGTAAATTCTCAGGCTTCAGGTCTCTATGAACCACCATATTCCTGTGACAATACTCCACACCAGAGATTATCTGCTTCCAAAACATTAGTTAGCTTAAATAATAAGTGACAAGCATAAGTTTCTCAAGTACACAAAATAGTAGAAATTATACCTGCTGAAAAAAATTGCGGGCTTCATCTTCATGCAACCTACCCTTTTCTACTATGTAATCAAAGAGCTCTCCAGATTTCACATACTCCGTAACAACATATATGTCTGCTGGCGTTTCTACTACCTCATAAAGTCGTATGACGTGATGATGCATGAACAATCTTAAAATTTTTATTTCTCTTCTCACTGCACCAAATTGAAGAAAGAAGATTATATGAATATTTAATCAACCAATATCATGGGCCTGAGATAATTAGTTAGTTAGTTAGGGAGTTATTCTAGAATATTCTCAAATAATAAGATATAAGGAGGGGAGTGTGGGAGTGTGAGGTATGCATGTATTCAGTGAATTTGGAGTAGGGTTCTGGGAAAGGATCTCTTGCGATCTCTTTGGCCTAGGTATTTTGGCTTGAGAGTGAGTGAGGTCTTTTGGTGTTTTATTTGTTATTCCTTTGTATTTCCTGTTATCTCTTTGTACGCTTACTGGTTATTGTCTCTGTGATGAATACTGAGATAATGGAAGTATTTTACTATTCAATTGTTGTTATCTTTGCTGTTGAATATTTTGGGTTCCATCAATTTGGTATCAGAGCATTTCTGATCTAGGGAGTGCTTCTAGTCCAGATCTACAAAAACAAAAAAGAGAGAAAGAGAAACAAAAACAAAACAGAATCACAATCACAAAAGTGGAAGGAAGCATGGATCGAGTGATGGAAGAAAGATTGGGAGGGATGGAAGACGCTATTCGTCAATTGCAAGAAACAATTCGGAGACTCAAAGATGTAATGGATCAGCGCTACGACAGTCGAAATCTGAATGGAGCGCACGACGAAGGAAGAACAGAGGGTGAAGAAGTTGAAGAAAAAGAAATCGAAGATGTAGAAATAATCGAAGTAGAAGAAGAAAAGGAATAAAAAGATACAGACAAAGAAGAATCAGAAGAAAAAAGAAAAGAAAATGAAGCAGAAAAAGAAGAAGATCAAGAGCCAGAAGAAGAGGGAGACAAAGAAGGATCTCACTATTGGCCAAAGGAATCAAAAAATATTTACACTATCTGCAGGTTTGATTTAAAATTAGTAGCAACCAAAACAGAGGAGCGTCAGCACCTCATGGGTCTGGGAGAGACGATGATAGCACAAAGAAAAGATGAGAGGGAGGTTGTGCGCAATTGGACTGGGCTTCTTAATGGGCGAGTGGGTGGCAGGTCTGTGATTAGCGGTGGAAATTATCCACGAATGACATTGTCTAAGGGAGTTGGGAATAGCGGGAACTCAGCAACTGGGCCCAACAATCAGGAAACCGGTAGTGGGCCAACAAACTTAGGCCCAAATAATTTTAACACATCAAATGTGTTTGGGGCAAGAAATGAAATGCGGTCATCAGGAACCCAAGGTCTCAATACAGCCAGGTTCAGTGAAGGGAACGTGAGCATAATTGGACGAAACCTAACCGGAAATGGAGGAGCACGGGGCGAGAGATTCCGGCGATTGTTGCTGGAAAAGATGAATGAGGAGTGGCAAGGGAATTTCTGCTTCCGATATGAAGAGTCTCATTCGCTAGATCATGTGTGTCAGAACTAGCAGCTCTGTTTTGACAAGATAATCAGAGTTGGTTTGCCATCCAAAGATGGAAGATATGAAATTTTGAAAGTGCATGCTAGGCATCGATGTTTTCGAGAAACAGTTGTTGTTGATCTTGCATGTTATTTTCCAATGTGGTCTAGGTGCTTCAAGCAATGGGGTCTTGGTGGTAGTTCTATCACACCACCGTCTTACTTCACCTTGAGGATAAGGTGAGTGTTGGAAGGGGAGTATTGATGGGCCTGAGATAATTAGTGATGGGCATGAGATAATTAGTTAGTTAGGGAGTTATTCTAGAATGTTCTCAAATAATAAGATATGAGAAGGGGAGTGTGGGAGTGTGAGGTATTCATATATTCAGTGAATTTGGAGTAAGGTTCTGGGAAATGATCTCTTGGGGTCTCTTTGGCCTAGGTATTTTGACTTGAGAGTGAGTGAGGTATTTTGGTGTTTTATTTGTTATTCCTTTGTATTTCCTGTTATCTCTTTGTACGCTTACTGGTTATTGTCTCTGTGATGAATACTGAGATAATGGAAGTATTTTACTGTTCAATTGTTGTTATCTTTGCTATTGAATATTTTGGGTTCCATCACAATAGTTACCTATAGCAAACATGCAATAAAACTGGAAAGTTAAAAACAATTAAAATCAAGTGCCACAATTAGATAGAGAAAAGATTATTGGTATGCAAAACAATACAGACCTTTTTCTTCCATTTCCATGTTCTTTATCTTGCGGCGGTTAAGAATCTTTATGGCAACTTTATGACCAGTCAATACATGCTCCGCAATTTTCACCTTGCCAAAGGCCCCAATGCCCAGTGTTTTTCCCAACTTATAATTTGGTAGAAACATGTCCACACCTCCACCACTACCACGGCCAGTTGATCCATCCATTTTAAATCTAGAGGCAAATTTAGAAAGAAAAATATGAAAAATCAGACACATGAAAGAATATAAACATGGATAAAAACAAATGCAAAATAGACTTAAAGCCTTCATTAGATATCAAAAGCCCAACCATCAAAATTACTAAATGTGATGCTAAAGGAGGGGTAAATAGTCAAAATGTTGAACAAATAATTAGTTGCCAGATCTTGGGGAATCAATGCAGCAAGCAGCTTAGGCCTTAAGGTTTCAAACATTGATCATCTGTTTCATTCTTACTATGAATATTATGCTAGATAAGTTAATTTCAAGGAAAACTAATGCAAAACAATCAAATACTTTATTTTTCTTCTTTCTTGACATTGTTAATGACTTTCTTTATAAAGTTGTGTGCTTTTTGGTGCTTCATACTTCAAGACATCAAAACCCCCTAGCAGCTTAGGGCATCCTTTATCTTTGAATACCTTAAAGAAGGTACATAACTTGATGCAAACTGCAAAGAGCACAGAAAAGCCAGCTGAGTTCTACACTTGTTTTCTATGTAAGGTTCCAAGATAGCACATGAGGCCCCATTGACTCCATGGAACACATCTTCTCAATTGCCAGCATTTAATGCACAGCTCAGGAGAGAATATACTTTTCCCTGATATTTAGCATGTGCAAAAAAATTTACATACCAATAGAATGCGATAGATAACCTAACAGAAAGGGGAAAATGATATAGTAAAATACACCTAAAGGAATTTAACATGCCAAGGTGAGGTAACAGAACGGGTCAGCGCCTATTGCCGGTTGAGGCACTGTCCCTTCAGTGGGGACCATGTATATGGCTCCATTGGCAAGCTTTTGTGGTTCAAGGCTTTCAAGCAAGGCACACCTTGTAGGTAGCTGTAAAAACTCCAAAAAGTCCAGCCATCTAACTTTCTAACTTTGATTCTAATATGGTAAAACAGTGAGAACGTTAAAAAATAACAAAACGTTAAAAAATAACAAATTGTTTGGTCTTCTTCAATTAAACATGTGAGTTATTGGCATCTTTCACATCAAGGCGTTGAAATCCCCTAGGGCCTTGAGTCCACCTTTCACCTTTGACTACCGTGCTTCCCCATATACTTTTCCTTTCTGATAGGCATATGGGCAAACCAAAAAGGGCAAATTGGGAGAACAGAGCAAAGAGAAATACAAAATCAACAGCAATTTGAGGCTTCCGACAACTCCAGAAGGACTGTTACATATGAAAAGAAAGGATAACCAAGATACAAGTTCCAGACTTATTCTCACCATGCTCAGCGCAGTACCTATATACCGATTATGTTACAATACCTAGACAATATACCTAGCCAATAAGCCAGCAGGGACACCAGGGCTAACTTCTCATCACACCAGCAAACAACACGAGACTTATTGCAAAGGAAAAACAAAACAGACACAGACACTTATTAAAAGAGAAAGACAAACTAAATGAACTGTCATATCACTTGGTTGACTCTTCTTTCAGTGTCCACGGTTTTCCACATAGAAATCCTTTATCCACGTTGTATTTCTCTTCGCTATGTTCTACCAACTTGCCCTCTCTGGTTTGCACAGGTGCCTATCACTTTTCCCCACATATAACAATATTTTTTCAAATATTCTACACTAACATCAAATCCCACACTCAACGTATGTGAAATATTGCCATCTACCACACCAGAATTTTGATCATTTAGTTATTCTCAATGATATCAAAAAATAATAATAATAATTAGTGTTTAAAACTGGCGCTTAACAATAAAAATTACAAAAAAAATAAAAAATAAATCCGAAAAACACTCCAGAAGTTCAAAGTTGAACAAATTCACATAGAAACAGTTGATCAACCGAAAAGAGAAAAGGCGAAAAAACTTCTTCGTCAAGTATTTATCTGGAGCAACACAGTTACGACGAGATACCATTGATCGTAATCTTCACAAACATGAATGCAATCCAGATCCACAAAAACACAGACAGAAACAGAATCTTCCGATCAAACCGCCCGATTTTCATTGCGAAAACCGGCGAGCAAAATCAGGTAACACAGAAATGCATCCAAGGCAGAATCAAACGAAACCAAAGAAAAAAAAGAAAAAAAAAAGGATTGAAAAAGGAGAAGCTTAAAGGCTCACCGGCGATTGGAGCGTAGATGAGAGAGTGAGAAGGAGGTGATTAAAGAACCCTAAAAGATGATGGATGGGAACGGAGAAACCATGATGTTGAGGTTCTCCTTGTTGTTCCCTTGCTGCTGCTGCTGCTACTGTGCTATCATGTCATGTCATGGATGCATTAAGAATACTCTCCGTTTCCAAAATGCATGTTTCCTTGGTTTTGCCACGCAATTCATTTCTTTTGCCAGTTTCTCTGTTTGTTTCTGTTTGTCCAAGAAAAAAGTTGTTTTTTAATTTAAAAAAAGTTGAAGTAATTTTTTGTCCAATGTATGACATTTATTTTAAACTTTACATCATGTTTACCCCTTCTTCTTCTTCTTCTTTTTCTCTTTCTTTTTTTTCCTATTCTATCTATATATTTTCAATATTTTTATATCAGAATCTCAAGACGAGAGAAAATAGATAAAATATCATATTTCGCATAAAATTTAATTAATTCATATTTATAGTACCTTTTTTCATGTCAAACTATACCTACTTATATTTTTCATGTCATAATTTCAAGGGAAAAGATAAAAAATGAAAGTTAGTTGAGATTCTTATTTAACGATATTGGAGATAATTAAATAAGATAGACATAAAAAAATATCTTATCTCATGTTTTTTATAGTGCCTTAAAGTTACATTATGTTTATCTTTTATAATTTGTTTGCTTTTTGTCCATACAATGGATACAAGGCTAGTTGCTAGTTTCGTTGGTTCGATAATTCTTTATGAATTAACATATTTTGATCCATCTATCATCTTCTTAACCTAATGTAGGTACGTTTGTTATATCTTTTATGATTCGTTTAGAAAAAACCTAACTCGTTGAGTAGTTGAAATATTACATCAGGACATACCAAATCTAAGTATTTAGTGTTTCGAAGATGCGGCGTGAGAAAATAATTATTTATTTTATTTTATTTTTTGAAGTTAAATCGACTTTAATTATCTCTTTGAGGTAAGTGAATTTCTTTCAATATTTTCACAAACTTTGACTCTTTGAGCTAGCTATAGGAGTAATTCAGAGTACGAGTCGGGCGGGTCAGAAATAAAAATAATATGTTTTCAGGCTTGTGCTTTATATATATATATATATATATATATATATATATATATATATATATATATATAGAGAGAGAGATAGGCCAGGAAAACACAAGATAAACCAATTGCAATGGAACCTTCATGAGTTGATCACATTATTAGCTGACTAGTGAGGAGAACCATTTGTGTAATGACATATCAAGAGCAAAAAGCATCAATCATATGTGAATATTGAAGATGTATGATGTAGCCACACAAGAAGAGTAATGACATATCAAAGTAACAAGATCATTGGATCAAGAGCAACAAGGAATAATTAGAAGAGCAATACCAAGATCAAAGACAACATCTAAGAGAAGCTCAATATCATAACTATGGTGAAAAATGATCAAAACCAATAAAGTGTCAAGCATTGTCATATCCAACAAGTCAAAGCATCAAGCACAAGTAAAGATTCAAGACACAAGAGATGAAGCTAAGTCTAAAATCATATGTAGAATATATCTTTAGGACTTAGAATATATGTGTCAGTATATGGTAGATTGCATTGCATGAGCTCAAAGTTTTTCTCAAAATAAACGTGTTTTTCGAATTGCATAACATAACCTTTATATACTTGAAAGAAATTTGAAAAACCCATGAAATAGATTTTTGACATGTTTTATAACTTCAAAACATATTTATCAAATAAAGATCATTCTTAAAAGGTGGTTGGAAGCAAGGTAGAACTTATTTGAACTTAAAATTTGCTGAATAATTTTGCTGCTACCTTCCATACAACTTTTCGTATCCAAGATTATGGATTCGGATCTTGTGTTTTGCATAGAAGTTGTAGATCTTTCTTTTATCTTTCCAACAAGACCAAGATCACATAAATCTGATAAGAATAGCTCAAGTTATGCCCAAAATACAAAACAATGTTATTGTTGTCAAATTTTCAGCCTTCCAATAGGTTGGGAATCGATTCCCTGCACATGAGAATCAATTCCCCAACTAGGAAATTGATTACCACCATATGAGAATCGATTCCCTCTTCCTGGAAAGGTTGGGAATCGATTCCCTCTTCCTGGAAAGGTTGGGAATCGATTCCCTAAGTATGCGAATCGATTCCCCCTGCGACAGAAAGCCTATAACGGCTATAAACGGTTAATTTTGCTAAAAATCACTATAAATACATTCCTTATGATCATAAAACATGAAGATCACTATTTTTGCACATCTTGCGGATGATTTGAGAGCTTCTACACTATTCTTTCATATTTTTCAAAGATCAAACATATTTGAGCTCATATCTTGAAAATCCATATACTCATAGTGTTTCAAGTTGTATATTCACACTTTAAGAGTGTATATTCATTTCCAAATATTTTCCTTCTTGTATTCTTTTTTTTTTTTTTTTGTAATATCCTTCTTGTATTCTTGAATTGAAAGGGTTGTGAGACCCATTATTTGAGAGGTAGCCAAATACCTAAGTAAATTTCGAGAGAATTGTAAGGTTGCCAAGTATCCATAAACTTGGAGATTGTAAGGTATCCAAGAACCCAAAGTCTTGAAAGATTGTAAAGGTTTGTCAAGCTCCCGTGAAGCTTGACCATTAGTGAAAAAGTTGATCGAGTGGCTTCAGTCTGGATGTAGGTCACAAGTGGTGGTGACCGAACCAGGATATATTGTTTTTGCAATTCTCTAACTCTAAACTCTTTATTTCTAGCACTTTAATTGCTTCTTTAATATCTTGTATATGCTAGTATAAGTCCTATAATTATGATATATTACATGTTATGGATTGTTTGAATACATTGATTAGTTTTTCATATATCAAAGTGTGCTTGAAATGATTATTTAGAAACTAGAAGGGAACTTTTGCGAAAATCTTGTAATACTCAATTCAACCCCCCCCTCTTGAGTATGGAAGCCACATTCCTAACAAGAGAATATAGGTCTTATCCATTAAAGAGTCAATATCCTACCCAATCTCTCTCATCCTCAAGTAAACCATATTAAAGAATAAAGGGTTAAATCTCACATATACACACTTTTGAAACCCTATCCTCTTTTCTGTCACTGTATACATGCACTATCTTTTTTGGCTTCTTGTTTATTATTTGTACACAATGATCTGCCGCCCTTCAAATTATCTCATTTGTAGATACCTTTAATCCTTAAATCTCATATTAATTACGATCCTCTCCTATTGAACACACCTCATTTTATTATATACAAGTTTTATGATAATTAAATCTCAACTAGATGGAAAAATAAAATTATAATTAAATCTGAATCAAATAATCTATCTTTTAATAAATACTTATAATACAGCCATTTTTTATTTTTTTTGGTTTTTGTAGAAATATTTTTCGCGCATATTGAATTTTTAATCTGTCTTAATAGTGGAGTTGGAAACCCTCGTCTCATGCTTTTTTTTTTCTGTTTGTAATTATAATCTATAAAGCACCGACACTTCAAAAACCCTGACGTGTCGTGTCCGACATTTCGCGACACTCCAACACACATTGTAGAAACTAAAAAAAAGATTCAAAGGTTGCATTGTGTTTTTAGTTCCAACTATTAGATTCGTTGAATTGCGATTATCATTTTATTGAGTTTAATGTAAATATTTGGAATATCTTATGTTTTTTTGTAAAATTGATGGGTATTATAAGTTTAGCTTCATTTTTTTGTTAAATTATTGAATATTAAATATAATATACACTACATAAATTGAAAATATTATTTAATATCAAAATGAGTTCTAACGTGTCGAAATCTAACATTTTTTAAAATTAACGTGTCAGAGTGTCATATCATGTCATGTGTCTCATGTCGATATTGGTGCCTATGTAGCACCGATACCGACACGAGACACGACACGGGACACGACACGATACGACACTCCGACATGTTAATTCTAAAAAATATTAGATTTCGATACGTTAGGACACGTTTTGATATTAAATAATATTTTTAATTTATGTTACATATATTATATTTAATACTCAATAATTTAACAAAAAAATAAAGCTAAACTTATAATACCCATTAATTTTGTAAAGAAACATAAAATATCACAAATATTTATATTAAATTCAATAAAATAGTAATAGTAATCCAACGAATCTAATAGTTAGAACTAAAAACGCAACGCAACGTAACCTTTGAATCTTTTTTGGGTTTCTACAACACGCGTTGGAGTGTCGGGAAGTGTCAGAGTGTCGAGAGGTGTCGGACACGACACATCGAGATTGGTGCTACATAGATTATAATCTCCAAATTTTCACGGTTTGACATTTATAATGTTAAACGGGTAAAAATGCTCATTACCACTTATTCTTTTAGGTCTCAAAAACTAAAAAGCTCATTACATCTAAAAGCCCAGTTTTAGTACCACAGTTTAAAATGGGCCTTAATGTGCAGCCTACAATCAGCATCCACTTTCAAAACTTAGGCTTTATATGGTTTTATAGTTTCTTGTAACAACATTAGTATACGGTTTGTATTTTAATGTGTTTTTTTTTTTTAAAAAAAAAAGTGAAACCCATTTGTTTGTGTCTGCTGCATCTAATAAAGTTTTACAGTAACATCGGATATGCAACGCCCTTTTTTAAATGAGTAATATTTTCCTCCTTTCACATGACACAAGTAATTTTTCTTCGAATATACAAAAGTGAGTCCATCAATTCTTTTACTTTTCTTTTATTTTAAAAATAGTAGACCCCACAATTGGTTATCTCTATAATATGACCTAAGAATTTTTGCTACAACATAATATTTGTTTTTCCATTTTTATATACTTCTCAATTATTAATTTTTATTAAATTGCATGGTCTTAATTATCTTTTTACGGCAAATTATATTTTTCAGGCATCGCTAATCTGTAAAGGTATAAAATTAATGCCGATTGGAGTGGGTCATAAACTCATAATTATCATGCTTTAACCTCAAAGATCATCCTTTTCACTATTCAAATTTTTACTCTTTCGACAATTTATCTATCCGCTCTCTCCTTTTGCTCACATTTATTATATTTTTTTTTTTTTACAAATTTGATTTGTTTGATTTTGAAAATAACTAGAGAAGGAATATGTACATATTCGTAGATAAAATAATATGTATAATTTCCATCTCCACACATGCAAGATACCAAGGATCATTTCTCTTAATTCTAAAATAAAATGATTTTTAATTCTAGTTGATATGAATATGAGAGTTATCCAAATCCCAAGAACAAGATGGGATGGGGAAGGAAGAAAACGACAAAGAAGATATAAGTGTTGGAAACTCAAACCAAGAAATTCTCCCTTTATTTCCTTTGGTCAAATATGGAGCTTCCAAGTGAAGCAAGCATCCACTAAGGTAATAATTAAGCTACAGTTAATACTTAATAGTATTTGTCATCTCAG